>NW_020861887.1:0-23422 GCF_003713205.1 Coffea eugenioides
AACTAACTTATACTAGAAAAATGATTTAAAAACTATATTTTGCTCATAAAAATTATCTGGGGAATTTTCTAATAAAGAAAAGGTATAAAAGTGTGCAATTAAATAAAATAAAGCCTAGAAATTCGGTAAATTTTCGGGTCCTCACACCCTCTCCCCCTTTAAAAAAAATTTTGCCCTCGAAATTTTACCTTCAAAATTTAAAATAACCAATGGCCTGTACCTTCTCCGTCTTCAGAGTCAGAAGAAACGAGGTTCTTCATTCCAGTCCCTTTTCCACTTGACGGTCCAGGGTCGGTCTTGGTTGGTTGCTGGGTTCCTTTCTTTTCACGCGCTTTAATCGGGCAATGAGCAATTCGATGCTCGGCGCTCCCATAGCACAGACATCTCCCCCCCCTTTTCCAACAATTCTCTTCAAAATGATTGGATTTTTTACAATAGCCATAAAATGGGAGAGGGGTAGAGGGGTAGAGGTTTGATCTCCTTGTGAGGTACCTCTCAATGGTCCTACCAGAGTATCTTCCCTAAGTGCCTCCAAAATTCTCACACCACCCACTCCACGACCCCTCTTAGCAAATGGCCTACCTCGCTCACCCCGTTCTGGCCTTTGATTTTCAAGATCTTTACCCTTTTTCTGTGCATAGAAGATCTTCATTTGTGGCCTTACAATTCCTATCCTTTGAGTTTCCTCTGGCACCCCCATAGCAGGAGTGATTTGTGCCATTGCTAAGGCTTCCTCAGAAATCCCTTCGTATTTCCTTTTTAGCTCTACGTTCTGGTGCACAAGCTCAATCTTTTCTGAATACTCGTGCTTCCATCGCCTTTCCCAGTATTCGGCTAGTCTCCTTTGGACCTCTATTTCGTCTCGAAGAACCGCGAGTTCTTTATATATATCAACCCAATGTGCCATCTCACGGAGTCGCTGGAACTCAAATGATAGCCTGCCAGGTGAATCAATGGGTCATAATAAATTCTTAAGTACATGTGACACTCTCGGTCCTTGTCTTTGTTCAGCGGTTGTTTCCTTTTCTTCTCTTGACTCTTGGCCTCGCTCAGTTCCACGGCCATGACTACATCTTCCTTCCGTATGATATATAGATATATTTTTTTTTTTCCTTTTCTTTTCTCTTCCCCCCCCCTCAAAAATTTAATGAATAAACACAATAAGGTGACTAAAATAACAACATTTAGGGCACCACATACATATCAGGGAAACAAATGATCAACGACACAAATACGTATCAAAGCAGGCAATGATTCATATACACCAATACACAAACCGACGGCATGCAGTATGTGAGAACCCGTATTTTTCCCATTTTCTAGGTTTTATTATCTTTCATGGCTTGTTTTCTGCATTTTCGTGATTAGGAAAAAGTCTAGATACTTTTAAGGAGCAGATATAGTTTTTAGATGATTTTTCTAGTATCGAATAGGTTTTGAGAAATTAAGAGCGTATACCGGACGTGGGACCCACTAGGGCGAAAAGTTCAGAAAAATTCGGCCAACTAGGTTAAGTTTTGGATACTGGAATTAATTTACCGGGTGTTAAGAGATAAGTAGATGTTGCAATTTGGATTGGTGTGAGAGGAAACAAAGTGATAGACTTGCATTAAATAAGTGACAAGTGTCACCATTTGGTTGGATGACTTGTAAGACCACTATTCATTTTCTTACCAATTGACCAAATAAATCAAAAAAATACAAAAAATTCACCATTTTCTCCTTCATCTTGGCCGAGCTCTTCAAGCAACAAAAGAAAGAAAACTCTTCAAGTTTTTGGCTTCAATCTTGCTCCAATCTACCAAAAATCCACCATTGAATCTTGTTTTGCTCCATAGAAAACATTAAGGGAGTGATAGTGAGGTGTTGTGTGGAGTTATTTGGAAAGCTAAGAGGACTAGTTGCTCTCTCTCTCTCTTGTTTCTAAGGTGAGTTGTGAAGAACCCCTCTCCTCCCTCTAATGATGCTTAATTTATGATTAGTGGTGGAATAAGATACAACTTTATGGATTATATTGTGATTTTTGGTTGAATTGATGAAGTTTTGTAATTATTGGGGATTTTTCTGTTTTAAAATGAATATGATTGTGTGGCTATGTATGATGATTGGAAATGGTATGTAAGGGATATAGGAGGTGGAAAAAGTGGATAATTGCAAGCAATTTCTGTTTTGGAAGAAAATTGAAAAGTTAGGGTTCTAATGAATTACATTCTGCCTGGTTTTATAGCTCATAGTTATAGGCCGAATTGGCCTTGGGTTAAAACATGAAAGTTGTAGGGAATACTATTTTAGAGGTGCCTGAAAGATTTCAGGTCAATCGGAGTAGCGTAGCTTGAGAAAAGATGGAATTACCCTTGCTGCCCTGGTTTTACCCGAATTTGGGAATTGCTTCTGTAATTGGTTATTTTGGCTAGGAATGCTTCCGAATTGGTTGTTAAGGTCTTCTGATGAAATGTATCCCTGTTCCTTATCTTTCGGATGGCTTTGGAATTTATGGATTTGGACTTATGTAGGCTGTTTTATGGTGTTTGCACTAGAATGCGTTCTGTGAATCTATTTTTACGGTTCTGGTGTAGTAGATTGCATTTTTGACCTGGTTACACTCGAAACAGGGTTGAGTGACCTTCTGAAATATTGTAGCCCTATCTCTTAGCTTCCAAACGGTGGGTCTTGGACCTTCATCCGATAATCGTAGTGCCTTTGGTGCCATTACCGCAAAATGACGTCAAAAACTGTTTTTTTCAGGGTTAAAGCTAGTTCCATTTCTGGATTTTTCTGGTTTCCTCTATTGCTTGTGTGTGCTTAGGGAACCCTATTTTGGTGATATTTGGCATTGGTTTATGACTCGTTATCGAGTCTCATTGTACTTGTTTGCGTGTTTTAGGGCGTGACGGTGGTTCACGACGTTCCTTTGACGGAAGTGCATGAAATATCACTTTCGAGCTTGGTGAGTGTACTACTCACTTGTGTGTTACTATATGGCTTTGATACTTGAACTTGATGAGGTAAATGTTTATTGTACCATTGATATTGATTGAAGTGAGGTGTACTTTATCACTCTCACTTATTTCTCATGATATTGGAATGTTACATGAAATGAAAAGTACTTGACTTGGTGTCGATTGGACGAGTATCCAACGACCATGATTGTTATCATTGAGCTCAACCCCATTGGTAGTTGATTGAATCGAGCCGGCGAGGGCTTGGTCGTGACAATTAATGAGCCTTGGGGAAATGTTATATGGAATCTTGTAGTATGAGAGACTCTCGATTCCGGTATACTCGAGTAATACCACAGTGCAAGTGTTTGGAGTTCGGGCCCGGTAGGGGTATGTTGGGTGGAAGGAATGGAAGTAAAGTGGAGTCTACGGTTGGTTACTCTTAAACATTGACGGAAGGTCAATGAGCTTCGATCAAGAATGCAAACGAGGAAAAGGGCTCTTGAGAGCCGCCCGTATCCTTTTATCACCACCATTAATGTGTGCCTTTGTTTACTTTTGATGTATTGAAATGAAAAGCTTGATGCTTATATGAACTTGGTTGCTTGAGTAGTATTATCTCACTGGGCAATTAGCTCACTCTATTCCTTTTGTTTTCCTTACAGGAAAATAAATACTTTTGGACTGCAATTGATAATTGGTTGCCGAAATGAGCTAGTTGGACATATCTTTTGTATATCTCATTTATTGAAACCCTAAATGTACTTTTGGGACCGTTTCTCTTTTGATTTGGCAAACCAGATATGTATCCACTTTTGAATACTTTTGTATGCCACTTTGGCTTGTAAATGCTAAGTTTCAAGATGTGAATGTTTGCTTGATATTTGGTTGGGTTCTGACGGGTCGGTTACTATTCATAGCTGACTCCGGATTTCATTTTTTTTATTTTGACATTTTGACTTGTTTACGCGCGTTTGTAAGTTCCGAAACGCAATAGATTGCTCTATACTGCACCGTTAGTCCTGGCGAGAGCTGGGCAGGCAGTCCGCTAACCCCTTTGGTTCACCTTAGGGGAAGGTGGGGCTGTCACACAGTAACAATATACGGGTGAAGCAAAAGAAAAGAGATATATCGTCCCACACCCAGTTAAAATAATCCCGTCCGGTCTCTCAGGTTACTTTCTATCCAACTAGATGTCCATTGACCTCTTGAAATCATTCTGGCCAAACAATACCTATTCAGGTTCCCAAAATGCCTCAACTCTAGCGTACTCGGGCACAAGAATCCGAAAGAAGACAATTCACATCTCGAGCTGGCCAGTCCCAAGAGAAAACTATCTATAATCGGAATTCCTACCCGACATACCTATCTATGGTCCTCAGATACCATGAGAGAGATTTAAGGCCTATAACATTCGCAATTCATAGGTTATGCTCAAATGAGCACATAGTCCTTTATACTCATTCACCACTTAGTCCAGGCTCACTCCGCGCAGAGACCACGCGAAGCAGGCTCTGATACCACCTGTGACAGCCCCACCTTCCCCTAAGGCGAACCTGTAAGGCCCAAAGACAACCTAAGAGGGGGGTGAATTAGGTTGATTAAAATCTTAATCAAATTTATGCAATTTTTTGCTTAATAAAAATTTACCTTCTTTTCTAGTAATGATCAATCAAGTAGATTAGAAGAAGAGAGCAATATTGATTCGAAAAACAAGTATAGATAAGCAATGAGAATTTTATTAAACAAAAAAGAATAAGATAGAATATCAAACCGATTGTCTACCAAGCTTTCCTCAAACTTGAAGACCAATCACTAGGTTGAGCAACTTCTCTTTGATGAAAGATGATCAACTAGATGTACAATGGAGGGAGCACTTCCTCCTTGCCCTAAGCCTCACTTAGTCAAGCTAAGAAGTTTTACAATCATTCAGATAACCCTCAACAAAGCTACACTAAAGAAATTTTCAATCACAAAAGAAATGCTCACAAGAAATTCACACCACTTGGAGAACAAATCTAGCTTTGGAGACTATTTTCAAACTAAAATATCTCTTGAGATCTTGTAAACAAAGTGTGCAAAAGTACTTGTCTTGTTTAGAATCGTTTGTATTTGAAGGGGACCTAAAATGGGCTTCATTAATGCTTCTAACGGATAGAAGGCAGATGAAGAGTCAGCTAGCCGTTGGGGATGTCGGACGTCCTACAGCTTAGTCATCGTCCGATCCCATCGTCCGAAAATCAGTCAAGTTGTTGTTCGGACGTCCGATGGGATTTTATCGTCCGAGCTTCTGTGTCCGAACGTCGTCCAGAGAGTTATCAAAGCTTTGTGGAATTTTTAGGACGTCCGATGAGATTGATGTGCGTCCGAAGCATGCGTCCGATCCTTCAGGACGTCCGATGCTTCCTTACGAGCGTCCGACAGTATTTCCTTCTTGATGTTTTTCATCCTTTCGGACGTCCGATATGAGTGTCCTGTTTTTGCTTCTTCTTTTGGTTGATATTCATTTCTTGACGTATTCGTACCTGATTCTTTGATAGGCAAAAAACACTTATATTTGAAGAGAGTTAGATAAACATTTCAAAGTACATTGTGATCATCAAAACCAAGAATAACATTCTCCCCCTTTTTGATGATGACAAAACAATGGTTTGAAATGCGATTTGATGATTGCAAAATAAGCTCCCCCTTTCTCAATTGACAAAAACTCCCCCTTACTTAGTGAATCATAGAGCAAAAATTTGAAAAACTCCCCCTCACTTGGCTACCCTACCGAATTAATCAATTATCCAAAAACATAACCATTAAGCAGCCAACATCCAACATTTTACCAATTCAATCCATCAAGCCAATTCAATTTCAATTAAATCATCAATCAATCCAATCCAGTCCTCTCCCCCTTTTTGTCATCACAAAAGGCCAATCAATCACATATATCACGGAGAACCAAAAAACATTCATCACATCCACACATTCATCATTCAACATACTTAAAATCCATCCACATATCCATAACCATTACAACCATAATCATCCATGAAAAAGTACTAAACGAACATAACATAAACATAAGCATTATATCTACATATCCATTGTTGAACACCACAAACACTAAAAACACATGAAATAGTCAAACAAAATGCAAATGACCCTATGGTGAACTAGGTGGATCCAGGTGTCCTTCGAGAAAGCTGATATTGGGAGAGGTCCTCCTCTTCAGTTTCTTCATCATCTTCAGCAGCTTCTTCAACTGGTGCCTTGCCTTTATCTGATGTGGAAGGGCCATGAGGAGTGTGACAGCCCCACCTTCCCCTAAGGCGAACCAAAGGGGTTAGCGGACTGCCTGCCCAGCTCTCGCCAGGACTAACGAGCAGTTACACTCGATCTAAAACGTTTCGGGAAAGTAAAAGTGCGTTCGGACAAGCCACAAGTACCAAAATAAAAAAAATAAAAAAAACGAAAAAGATGAATAGTGCCTGGAACAGTGGAATCCGGCCGGAATCTGGCCGGATTACCGGCCGGATTCTTGGCCGGATACTGTCCAGTGGCTAACAGCCCGGATTCAAATTTTCCCCAGGTAATCCGGCCGACAATCCGGCCAGTTTCTGGCCGGATTCCTGGCCGGATTCAGGCCAGGCAGTCCTCGCCAAATTTTTTTTCTTTTGCCGTTTGGAAGCCGAACCTGTCCGCAACCCAACCAAACAATAAAACCACATATACCACATACAATTCAGCGTTTACAAGCCACCATGGCATGTGAAAGTTACTCAAAAGTTAATATATGTACGATTGCCAAATGAAAAGTGAAAACGGCCTCAAAGGCACATTTACGGTTTCAATTCATAAGCTATACAATTCAAAAGCTATAGTCATCTAGTTCATTCGGCAACCAATTCAAAAGTCATTCAGATTTCCTGTAAGGAAAACAAAAGGAACGGGGTGAGCTATTTGCCCAGTGAGAATACAACTCAAACAACCAAGTTCATAGATGCATCCAGCTTAACAATCCAATTTGCCAAAATTAAGTAAAGCCACACATCGATAATGAGGATAAAAGGATACGGGTGGCTCTCAAGAGCCCTTTTCCTCGTTTGCATTTCTTGATCAAACGCCATTGACTCTCCGTCAATTTTCAACAATAACCAACCGTAGACTCCACTTTACCTCCATTCCATTCCACCTAACATTCCCCAACCGGGCCCGCAATCCAAACACATGTATTGTGGTATTACTCGAGTAAACCGGAATCGAGAGTCTATCATACTTCAAGATTCCATAACATTGCCCCAAGGCACATTAATTGGCACGACCAAGCCCTCGCCGGCTCGATTAGCTCATTGATAACATTTGTAGTCGTTGGAGACTCGTCCAAACGACACCAAGTCATGTATTTCATTTCATATACATTTCATATAACATTCCAACAACTTTCCTATAACATGCTAAACAACAAGTGAAAGTGATAAAGTACACTCTCACTTCAATCAATTAACATTCAACATCTCAAGTTCAAGTATCAAAGTCATATAATAACACATAAGTGAGTAATACACTCACCACGTTAGCAAATGTGGTTTCATGCACTTCCGTCAAAAGAACGTTGTGCACCACCGTCACGCCCTAAAAACATGCAAACAAATACAATGAGACTCGATAACGAGTCATAAACCAAGGCCAAACATGACCCCAATAGGGTTCCATAAGCATATCCAAACAATCAAGGAAACCAGAAATTTCGGAAATGTAACTAGCTTGGCCCTGAAAAAAACAGTTTTTGTCCTCATTTTGCGGTAATGGCACAAATTGCACTACGCTTATCGGATGAGGGTGCAAGACCCACCATCTCGAAGCTAAAATACAGGGATACCACATCACAGAAGGTCACTCAACCCAATTTTGAGTGTAAACAGGTCAAAAATTCAAGATACTTCATCAACAACGTAAAACAGATTCACCGCAACGCATTCTAGCGGAAACATCATAACTCAGGCTCTACAAGTCCAAATCCATAAATTCTAAAACCAGCTGAAATCTAAGAAACGGGGATAAATTTCATCAGAAGGCCTCAACAACCAATTCGGAAGCAATTCTAGCCAAAACAACCAATTACAGGCGCAGTTCTCTATTTCGGGTAAAACCAGAACAGCAATAGTAATTTCGACTTATCTCATTCTACACTACTCCGATTGACCTGAAATTTTGTAGGCACCTCTAAAATGTCATTCCCTACAACTTTTATGTTTTGATCTAAGGCCAATTCGGCCTCTATATAGGACCTAAAAATTCGGACAGAATGCTCCTTTAAGAACCCTAGTTTTTTCAATTTTCTTCCAAAACAGAAATTGGTTGCAATTAATCACTTTTCCCACCTCCTTAAGTCATTATAGACCATTTCCAATCATCATAGATAGCCACACAATCATGCTTATATTAAAACAGAAAAATCCCCAAAAATAATAAAATTTCATCATTTCAACCACAAATCAAGAATTAATCCATAATATTGCATCTCTTACTACCACTAAGCATGATTTAAGCATCAAGTAAAGGAGGAGGGTGGTTCTTCACAACTTACCTTTAAAACAAGAGAGAGAGAGAGCTATGGACCACCTTAACTTTCCAAACAACTCCACAAATCCACTCACTAACTCTAATTGGAGAGGTTTTATGGAGTAATTTCAAGGTTGGATGGTTAGTTGTGATGATTTGGGACAAGATTGAAGTGTTTTCTTCCTTATGCTTGAAGTAAGAGAGAGAGCAAGAGAGGGCCGGCTTCTTCTTGTTGTTTTCTTTAAGATTTTTTGTCATTTTTAAGCTATTTTAAGTCAAATGGTAAGAATAGGAATAGTGGTCTTACTTCAAGACCAATCCAAGGGTGACACTTGTCACCTTTAATTAAATATCTACCTAACTTTTCTCTCTCATATCAATCCAAATTGCAACCTCTACTTATCTCTTAACACCCGATAAATTAATTCCAGTATTCAAAACTTAACCTAGTTGGCCGAATTTTTCCGAACTTTTCGCACCAGTGGGTCCCACGTCCGGTATACGCTCTTAATTCCTCAAAATCCATTCGATACTAGAAAAATCATCTAAAAATTATATCTGCTCCTTAAAATTACCTAGAAAATTTTCTAATCACGGAAATGCAGAAAACAAGCCATGAAAAATTCTAAAACCTAGAAAATGAAATTTACGGGTTCTCACACTCTCTCCCCCTTAAAAGAATTTCGCCCTCGAAATTTCTCACCTTAACTCACAAAAAGGTTAGGGTATTTCGTTCGCATCTCCTCTTCCACTTCCCAGGTCGCTTCCTCTACCCCATGGTTTCTCCATAGTATCTTCACTAAAGGAATCTGCTTGGTTCTAAGCTCTTTGACTTTCCGGTCAAGTACTTGGACAGGTTTTTTTTCGTAAGCAAGCGATTCGTCCACATCGATCTCCTCTGGTTGTAAGACATGGGAGGGGTCAGGATAGTACTTCTTGAGCATCGAGACGTGGAAAACGTCGTGAATTCGAGAGAGACTGGACGGCAGCTCTAATCGATACGCTACCGCTCCTATTCTTTGCAGAATCTTGTAGGGTCCAACGAACCTCGGTTGAAGCTTCTTTCCTTTGCCTACCGTGACACTCCGTAAAGCGGTGACTTTAAGAAATACGTGGTCTCCAACCTCAAACTCCAAATCTTTCCTTCTATTGTCTGCGTAGCTCTTTTGTCGGCTTTGAGCTGTTTGGAGTCGTTACCGTATCAACTTGACCTTTTCTCGAGCGTCCTCCATCCAAGGAATAGTGGTTGGATCCAATGCCTTCCTCTCGCCAACTTCATCCCAGTAAATTGGTGATCGGCATTTTCGTCCATAAAATGCTTCATATGGAGCCATTTGAATCGACGAATGGTAGCTGTTGTTGTACTCAAACTCTACCAAGGTCATATGTTGACCCCAGTTGCCTCCGAAATCCAGAATGCAAGTTCGTAGCATGTCCTCGAGAGTTTGAATAGTTCATTCTGATTGTCCATCCGTCTGAGAGTGATAGGTTGTGCTCAAGTTGAGTTTCGTCCCTAGGGTTTCTTGGAACTTTTGCCAAAACCGAGATACGAATCGTGGATCTCGATCGGAGACGATGCTCACCGGAACACCGTGCAACTTTACAATCTCGTCCATGTACAGTTGAGCCAACTTGTCCATGGAATACTTCATGTTCACCGGCAAGAAATGAGCCGATTTGGTTAACCGGTCGACGATCACCCAAACGGCATCATGTCCTCGCTGCGTTCGTGGCAATCCTGAAACGAAATCCATGGTGATGTTCTCCCACTTCCATTCAGGTATCTCAAGAGGTTGTAACAAGCCCGATGGTTTTTGATGCTCTGCTTTCACTTGTTGGCAAATGAGACATTTTTGCACGTACAGAGCAATTTCCTTCTTCATATTGTCCCACCAATAGGTTCCTTTCAGGTCTTGATACATCTTGCTACTACCCGGATGGATTGTATACTTAGATCGATGGGCTTCCTCCAGAATCTCCATTTTCAACGATTCATCCTTCGGCACCACTATGCGACTTCGGTATTTTAAAATACCCTCAGGACCAAAATTGAAATCAATGGTTTTCCCTTTTTCTACTTTCTCTCCCCACTTTCGTACCATCTGATCCTCCTTTTGAGCTTCTTTAATTCTCTCCAAGAGAGTGGAAGTCACTTTAATATTGCCAAAAATCACCTTATGGCTCCCAGGGCAGGGTTTCCATTCACACACGGAGTCTAACAATTCCCACTCTTTGATCATTAGACTCGCGACCTGAGCTTTGCGACTTAGGGCATCGGCCACCACGTTTGCTTTTCCCGGATGGTAGTTGATGGTACAGTCGTAATCCTCCAGAAATTCCATCCACCGTCGCTGCCTCATGTTTAATTCCTTCTGTGAGAAAAGATACCTCAGACTTTTATGATCGGAGTAAACCTCGAAAGTTACTCCATATAAATAGTGCCTCCACTTCTTCAGAGCAAAAACGACTGCAGCTAGCTCCAGGTCGTGGGTCGGGTAATTTTGCTCGTAGGGTTTTAACTTCCTCGAGGCAAAGGAGATCACATTTCGGTTTTGCATTAATACACAACCCAGGCCTTCTCGGGATGCATCAGTGTACACAGCATATCCGTCCACCCCGTTTGGTAAGACTAGAACTGGAGCCATGGTCAATCTTTTCTTTAATTCTTGAAAACTTGTCTCACTTCGGGCGTTCCATAAGAACCGACCATGATTCTTCGTCAAATCGGTTAGAGGACTGGCTAGTTTGGAGAAGTCCTTGATAAAACGCCGGTAATATCCAGCCAGTCCTAGAAAGCTGCGGACCTCTGTGGGAGTTTCTGGCCTCTTCGAATTAGTCACAGCCTCTACTTTCGCCGGGTCGACTGAAATACCCTCTTGAGAGATTACGTGTCCCAGAAAAGTAATTTTCTCCAGCCAAAATTCGCACTTGCTAAACTTGGCATACAGTTGATGGTCTCTCAGAGTTTGCGAGACAGTCTTCAAATGTTGCTCATGCTCTTCACGGGTCTTGGAATAGACCAGGATGTCATCGATGAAGACTACGACAAATCGATCCAGGTAGGGCTTAAAAACCCTATGCATTAGGTCCATGAAGGCGGCAGGAGCATTGGTTAGTCCAAAGGGCATCACTGCGAACTCGTAATGCCTATATCTCGAGTTAAAGGCGGTCTTCGGAATATCCTCCTTCCTGATTAGTAACTGGTAGTACCCTTGGCGGAGGTCCAGTTTTGAGAAGACTACCGCTCCTTGCAACTGATCAAATAGCTCATCAATATGGGGCAGTGGATACTTATTTTTAATTGTAATGTTATTCAGGCCCCGATAATCAATACACATCCTCAAACCACCATCTTTTTTCTTCACAAACAGCACAGGAGCTCCCCAAGGAGACCCACTTTCTTGAATGAATCCCCGCTCCAGAAGGTCCTGTAATTGCAACTTTAGCTCCTTGAGCTCGGCAGGAGCCATTCGGTATGGTGTTTTTGAGATGGGTGAGGATCCCGGTAGCAGGTCTATTTTGAATTCAATTTCTCTTTCCGGAGGTAAGGCTACTAATTCATCAGGAAACACGTCCGGAAATTCCTTCACTATGGCCACATCCTCCACTTTCAACTTATCTGTGGGGGTGTTAATAAAAAAGGCCAAAAATCCTTGCGCCCCTTTACTTAGCAATTTCCTAGCCCGAATGCCCGAAATCAAAGCAGATGAGGCTAACCTACCCCTTATATCCAACCTTATGGTTGCCTCACCAGGGATACGGAATTCCACCACTTTCGTTTTACAATCCAGTTGGGCATTATACTTGGCTAGCCAATCCATACCCAATATCACATCATACCCCTTAATGACCAAACTTATCAAGTCCCCTAGCAATCTTTTCTCTCCTACCCACACTTCACAATCCCTATAAACCATACTAGTAACCAACCGTTGATTCCCCGTGGGTGTACTAACTTCTAGGTCGTATGGTAAACTAGCAGGTTTTATATCGATGCCACACATGAAATCAGGGTTAACAAAGGAATGGGTGGCACCAGGATCAATTAAAACTTTGGCAAAACGGTGGAAAATAGGGATCGTACCTTCTACGACCTCTGAGGAATCTGGGACCTGTCGAGGTTCTAAGGAATAGACTCGAGCTGGCACTTTAGGTTTCGCCTCATTCCCCTTATTTGGTCCCGTGTTGGTCTTTGACGTGGTTTGAGCTCCCCTTCCTTCTTGCGTCATAAGTGGGCAGGTAGCAAGCTTGTGGTCTGCACTTCCACAACGCAAACATTTGCCTCCCTTCTTCCAGCAATTGTTTTCAGAGTGATTCGGCTTTCCGCAGTACCCGCAAGGTCCACGGGACGCCGAACCTGAGCTCTTCTGGAAGTTTCCACCTTGGCCTCTCCCGGCTGGGCCGCCTCTAGACTGATCCCCTCTGCCGGAACCTGACTGTCGTCCACCTCCAGCTCCGCGTCCAAACTTGGAGGGAGTACCTTTGTCCCCTTGTCCAGAACTGCTTCCAGGAAAGCCCCGCTTTTTCGCCTGGAAGTTCCGGACCTGCAATCAAGCACTCTCTACCCTTTGGGCCTTTTCTACGACCTCGCTAAAAGCATTGATTTGAGCCACTGCGAGGTCCTTTTGGATTTCGACGTTCAAGCCCTGGATGAAACGCCTGATTCACCGTTGCTCCGTCATGATCAGTTCAAGCGCAAATTTGGACAAACGGGTGAACTGGCTCTCGTATTCCGCCACCGATTGAGTTCCTTGGTGGAGTCGAATAAACTCGTCTTCCTTCCTCTCCTGAACTAGAGGAGGCAAGAATTTCGCATTGAATTCCCGGATGAAATTAACCCAAGTCCTGGGCGTTTGTTCCCGTTCCCATTTTTGTCTTATGATATTCCACCAGGAACGGGCCGCCCCTTCTAACTGAAATACGGCAAAACTCACCTGCCGTTCATCGGTATAATGCAAAGCCGCAAAAATATCAACCATTTTCTCGAGCCATCGCTCGGCAACATCCGGATCAGGTCCCCCAATGAATTTGGGTGGAGCAAACTTTTGGAACCGTTCGAGAGCTCTGTCTTCGCTCTTGTGAGAACCCGTAAAACCCTAATTATTTTCCTAGGGTTTATTTTCCCTTAAATGCATGTTTTCTGCATTTTCTGGCTTAGACATATTTTCTCAGTGGATTTTATGAGCAATTATAGTTTTTAGATGATTTTTCTAGTATTGGCGAGTTTTTAGAAAATTAAGAGTAAATAGTGGATGTGGGACCCACTAGTGCGAAAAGTTCGGAAAAATTCGGCCAATAAGGTTAAGTTTCGGATACTGTGAAAAATTTATCGGGTGTTAAGAGATAAGTAGTGTGTGTGAAGTGATTGATGTGAGAGAGAAAAGAAAGATAAGAATGCCTTTAATGAGGTGACAAGTGTCATCTTCTCATTTGTTGGACTTTAAGAAACACTATTCACTTTCTTGACTTTTTTGACCAAAGGATTAAATATCAAAAAAATTGCACAAAATGCACCATTTTTCTCTCCTTGTGGCCGGTTCTCCTTGAGCTAAGAAGAAAGGAATTTCCACCAACTTTCAAGCTTCCATTTGCCTTAATCTCCTACAAACAAAAGCCTAGATTAGATTCTTCTCCATAAAAACCTTTCTTCTAGTGCTAGTAAGTGTATTAGTGAAGTTTGTTTGAAGGTCTAAGGTGGTCAACCTCTCTACATCTCTTGATTTCTTGGTAAGTGATGCTTGAACACCCTACTACATCTAATGATGCTTATGTTTGGCTTAGAAGTGGCTAAAGTGATGGATTATATGATTTATTTCTTGGTTTGGCTTGATTTGGTGAAGTTTTAATTTTATGATGAATTTTCTGGTTTAATATGAAATGGATGTTGTAGCCATCTTTGATGATTGGCAATGGACTATAATGACTCTAGTAGGTGTGAATTTTGGATAAATGCAACCAATTTTGGATTTGAAGTGAATTGTGAAAAGTTAGGGTTCATAAACCCCTAATCTGTCCGAAATTTTAGGTCATAGATAGAGGCCGAATTGGATTTTGCTCAAAACATGAAAGTTGTAGGTATTGATGAGTATGATGTTCCTGCAAAAGTTCAGGGCAGTTGGAGTAGTATAGAGGGAGTTATGCCATTTTTACTGTTGCTGTTTTTGGTGAACAGAATGTCCGAACTGCGATAGTAATTGTCTGTTTTGACTGGAATTGATTTGGATTTTGAAGTTGGTGTCTTCTGATGATATGTATCTGGATGTCTTAGCTACCATATGCCTTTGGAATTTCGGCATTTGGACTGGTATAGACTGAGTTATAGTAATTACAGTTTTGTGTGATTTGCAAACCTGTTTTGGGAATTCTGGTATAGTATTTGGCATTTTTGACCTAGTTGTGTTAGGAACTGGATTGAGTGACCTTCTACATTGTTGTAGCTCTATTTATTGGCTTCGATATGGTGGGTCTTACACCCCCATCCGATAATTGTAGTGAGAGTTGTGCCATTACCGCAGTATGACGTCAAACCGGTTTTCTTATCAAGGCCTACATTAAAGCCCTTTCTTAATTTCTGGTTTGCTATCATGCTTGTATATGGTTGTAAAGGGTTATGATTGGCATTGCTATATGGCTCGGTATCGAGTCTCATTGAATGTGTTACCTGTGTTAGGACGTGACGGTAGCTCACGACATCTTGGTGACCACGGTGTATGAAACACCACTTTCTTGCTTGGTGAGTATACTACTCACTTACTTGTTATTATGTGGCTTTGTGCTACGTGTATTTGATGCCTTGAAGGCTTAATTGGTTGTTGGAAGTGATTGAGGTGAGTGTGTACTTGACCGCCCTCACCCCTTGTGATTTCCTTCATGGCTATTTACCGTTTTACTGAAATACTGCACTTGTTATATGAGATACTGAATTCCATGCATGGAAACTGAATTGGTGTAGTTTGGACGATTGTCCGACTGCTTTACTGTACTACTGAGCTCAACCCCGTTCGGTAGTCAATTGAATCGAGCCGGCGAGGGCTTGGTCGTGAAGATTGAATTGCCACGGGGACTGTACTGGGGAACCTTGTGGTAATGAGACCCTTGGTTCCGGTAAACTCGAGTATTACCAAAAACTACTGAATTGGAGTGCGGGCCCGGTTGGGGTATGTTGGGTGGAAGGAATGGAAGTATAGTGAGGTCTACGGTTTGGTACTCTTAACATTGACGGAGGGTCAATGAGATTGGATCAAGTTGGCAAGCGTGGAATTGGGCTCTTGAGAGCCGACCGTATCCTTTTACCGTTTTGTTTTACTGCTTATTTGTGCACTTTAAAGGAAAGTTCATCGTTATGTGACTTTGGTTGCTTATGTAGTAGTATACCACTGGGCTTTAGCTCATTCCGTGTTATTTGTTTTCCTTACAGGGATATAACTACTTTTGAGAATGGATTGGATAGTTACTTGCCAAGTTGAGCTTGTAAATGTCTTTTGTATAGCTCTTGAAATGAAGCCCTAATGTGTAACGGGTTCATTTCCTTTTGATAGGCAAACCGAATATGTACTTCCTTAATGAATGTCTGTGGCATGCCACTTTGGTTAAATGTTGAAATTCAATGTATATATATGTTTGGATGTTGTTTGGTTGGATTTCGGAGTGACACGACTTTCAAACGGAAAAGAAAAAAAATTGGCGAAGTTGTACAATAGCGAATCCGGCCAGGAATCCGGCCAGAAACTGGCCGGATTGCAGGCCGGATTGCTTGAGAAAAATTGGAAACCCGGCCAGTTGCTCACTGGCCGGTATCCGGCCAGACAATCCGGCCGTAATCTTGGCCGGATTGCCGGCCGGATTGAGTGGGACTTTTGAAAAATTTTTGAGATTGCTCTCGGCCTTGTATCCGGCCTTTCTGGCCGGATTCTGACGTGTCCTGCACTATTCATTTTGGCTTCAATTTTCGTTTTTTTTATTTTGTGTTTTTGACTTGTTTGCGCGCAATGGGATGTTTCGGAACGTTATAGATTGACGTAAACTGTACCGTTAGTCCTGGCGAGAGCTGGGCAGGCAGTCCGCTAACCCCTTTGGTTCACCTTAGGGGAAGGTGGGGCTGTCACAGGTGGTATCAGAGCCTAGGTTTGAATTAGCCTGGGTATAGAGAAGTGCTCGATTTGAGGATTCTATTGTTTATGCCTATTAGGTGTAATCATATTATTTCTTCCTTTGCTATAGGATGGATGCGAGTGGTGACCCGAGTGACCGTCCGGCAGGAGATCGTCCTCGTAGTACGCTACCGCCAATTAAGTATCAACTTAGGCAGAAGGGGGCCGTGGTGCGTTGGAGCCCGGCCAGCCGCGTTCGACAGTGCGAGTGCCGTAGCAACTACGCCTATCCAAACACTCTAGTGTTGGCGGTGGCAAAGGAACGTGAGGAGTTTGCTAAGGATAATACTAAGCTGGAAGCTGCGGTTGCGACATTGGAAGCTGAGGTGACTCAGGCTAGGGCAACCAATGAGAAGCAAGCCTCGCGTATTAAAGAGCTAGAATATGATGTACTCGAGGTCGAGGGCAGAGTTGATGATCTCTGCGACCAACTGAGAGATGCACGCGAGCGCGAGACTATGAGAGCTCGCAAGGTCAGGGGTCGTGCTGAGGCGATCCTTAATCTGTGCGACGACGGGCTCGAGGAATCTAGCGATGAGGCCTCGTGTGTTGGGGCCGAGGCTGGGGAGGAGTCTACCCCATCGCCTGGGTCTCAGACCCCGGCAACCGACTAAGTCTTGATATCTAGGCATCTTTTGGATGGTAGTGGTTTTGAATGTATATAGGGATAGGGATAGAGCCTTAGCTAACCGTATTGGATGTAGAGTTAGCTATGTGTAAATCTCTTTTGATAGGCCTATCCTCAGGTGGATCGTTTATGTACGTGCGTGCTTTGGCCGTACTCGACTGACTGATTGTGTATATGTGTTTGGCTTGTATATCTATGTTGTGCTCATGTTTGCAATGTATAAATGTGTGTTAATGTGAAAGCTTTGCGTGTTACTTATATGTTTTGTTACTACTTTTGGTTTAGTATACTTGCCTAGACCAAGTAACCTTATGGAAGGTACACGAAGTGGTAGGGGTCGTGGGCGTGGTGCTAGACAACCTACACCGGTTAGGGGTGCGGGGGAAACCTCGACTGGACCTGAGCCTGAACCCCAAGCCGACCCTATTGTTCAGATAGCTGCTGCTATGCAGCAAATGACCAATTTACTAGCACAAGTAGTACAACAGCAGGGCCAGAACCCAAACCCTAACCCTGGAAACCCCGGAAACCCTGGCCATCATGTCGAGAGCGAGGATAGAGCTCTCGAACGTTTCCAAAAGTTCGCTCCGCCGAAATTTGTTGGGGGACCCGATCCAGACGTTGCTGAGAAATGGCTTGAGAAAATGGTTGATATATTTGCCGCTTTACATTACCCAGACGAACGGCAGGTGACTTTTGCCGTGTTTCAACTTGAAGGGGCTGCCCGTTCCTGGTGGAACGTAATTAGACAGAAATGGGAATGGGAGCAGACACCTAGGACTTGGGTGAACTTCATCCGCGAATTTAATGCAAAGTTTTTCCCTCCTCTAGTCCAGGAGAGGAAGGAGGACGAGTTTATCCGGCTCCGGCAAGGGGCTCAGACTGTGGCAGAGTACGAGAGTCAGTTCACCCGCCTGTCTAAATTCGCGCCTGAGCTAATCATAACTGAGCAACGACGGGTTAGGCGCTTCATTCAGGGTTTGAACGTTGAGATCCAGAAAGACCTCGCGACAGCTCAAATTACCACGTTTAGCGAGGCAATGGAAAAAGCCCAACGAGTTGAGAGTGCACGGCTGCAGGTCCGAAACTTCCAGGCTAAGAAGCGTGGTTTTCCTGGGAGTACGTCTGGACAAGGTGAGAAGAGCACTTCTTCTAAGTTTGGACGAGGATCGGGTGGCGGCCGACACTCTGGTTCAGGCAGAGGGACTCCATTTAGGGGTAGTCAAGCTGGGCGTGGACAAAGGGGCAATGTTCAGAGTGGCTCGGTTTCGGCACCTCGTGGTCCCTGTGGGCACTGTGGGAAAGCAAACCACACCGAGGATAACTGCTGGAGGAAGCAGGGTAAGTGTCTGCGGTGTGGAAGCGCGGACCACCAACTGGCTACTTGCCCGGTCCTGAAACAAGATGGAAAAGGAAGCCAACCACTGCCGAGGACCAATACAGGACCCGCCAAGGGAGATGGGTCCAAACCGAAAGTTCCAGCTAGGGTTTACTCCTTAGAGCCTCATCAGGTCCCAGAGTCTTCTGAGGTGGTGGAAGGTACGATCCCTATTTTCCACCGCTTTGCCAAAGTTTTAATTGATCCTGGTGCCACTCATTCGTTTGTTAACCCTGATTTCATGTGTGGCATCGATATAAAACCTGCTAGCTTACCATATGACTTAGAAGTTAATACACCTACGGGGAATCAACGTTTGGTGACTAGTATGGTTTATAAGGATTGCGAGGTATGGGTAGGAGAGAGGAGATTTTTAGGAGACCTGATTAGCTTGTCTATTAAGGGGTACGATGTGATTCTGGGTATGGACTGGTTAGCCAAATATAACGCCCAACTGGATTGTAAAACGAAAATAGTAGAATTTCGCATTCCTGGCGAGGCAACCTTAAGGTTGGATATAAGGGGTAGGTTAGCCTCATCTGCTCTCATTTCTGGCATTCGAGCTAGGAAACTGATAAGTAGAGGGGCGCAAGGATTTTTGGCCTTCTTAATTAATACCCCTACGGATAAGTTAAAGGTAGAAGATGTGGCCATAGTGAGGGACTTTCCGGATGTATTTCCTGATGAGTTAATAGCCTTACCTCCGGAAAGGGAGATAGAATTCCGTATAGACTTGTTGCCTGGAACCGCACCTATCTCGAAAACCCCATACCGAATGGCGCCTGCAGAACTTAAAGAGCTTAAGTTACAGTTGCAAGATCTGTTGGAGCGGGGTTTCATACACGAGAGTGAGTCTCCTTGGGGAGCTCCTGTTCTATTTGTGAAGAAAAAGGATGGAACTTTGAGGATGTGTATTGACTATAGGGGGCTGAACAACGTTACGATCAAGAATAAATATCCACTGCCCCACATTGATGAGTTATTCGACCAGTTGCAAAGAGCAGTGGTCTTCTCGAAGTTAGACCTCCGACAGGGATACTACCAGTTGTTGATTAGGAAGGAGGACATTCCGAAAACTGCTTTTAATTCAAGATACGGGCACTACGAGTTCGCCGTTATGCCCTTTGGACTGACCAATGCTCCCGCCGCCTTCATGGACCTAATGCATAGGGTTTTCAAACCCTATCTAGACCGATTTGTCGTTGTGTTCATTGATGACATTTTGGTCTATTCTAAGACACGCTTAGAGCATGAGGAGCATTTGAGAGTGGTGTTGCAGACATTGAGGGAACATCAACTGTACGCTAAGTTTAGCAAATGCGAGTTCTGGTTGGAGAAAGTAGCGTTTTTAGGGCACGTGATCTCCCACGAAGGTATTTCGGTGGACCCGGCGAAGGTTGAGGCCGTGACAAATTGGAAGAGGCCAGAAACCCCCACGGAAATTCGTAGCTTTTTAGGGCTAGCTGGGTACTACCGACGGTTTATTCAAGATTTTTCCAAACTAGCAGGACCCCTAACTGACTTGACAAAGAAGCATGGCCAGTTTATCTGGAACGGCCGTTGCGAAACAAGTTTCCAGGAATTAAAGAGAAGATTGACCACGGCTCCGGTACTGGTCTTGCCAAATGGAGTGGACGGGTTCGCGGTATATGCAGATGCGTCGCGAGAAGGCCTGGGGTGTGTTTTGATGCAGAATCGGAATGTAATTTCATTTGCCTCTAGGAAGTTAAAGCTTCACGAGCAGAATTACCCGACGCACGATCTGGAACTAGCCGCAGTTGTCTTTGCACTGAAAAAGTGGAGGCATTACCTATATGGGGTGACTTTCGAAGTGTATTCGGATCACAAAAGTCTTAGATACCTCTTTTCCCAGAAGGAACTAAACATGAGGCAACGAAGGTGGATGGAATTTCTGGAAGATTACGACTGTACAATCAATTACCATCCGGGAAAGGCAAATGTGGTAGCAGATGCCTTGAGTCGTAAGGTGCAAATAGCAGGGCTAATGATTAAGGAGTGGGATTTGCTAGAATCCGTGTGCGAGTGGAAACCCTGTCTAGGGAGCCATAAGGTGATATTTGGCAATGTTAGGGTTACCTCCACTCTATTGGAACGTATTAAAGAGGCACAAAAAGAAGATTTGATGGTACAGAAATGGAGAGAGAAAGTGGATAAGGGAGAAACTACGGACTTTAATTTGAG
This sequence comes from Coffea eugenioides, assembly GCF_003713205.1. Taxonomy (NCBI): domain Eukaryota; kingdom Viridiplantae; phylum Streptophyta; class Magnoliopsida; order Gentianales; family Rubiaceae; genus Coffea; species Coffea eugenioides. Next base: position 20,848 of record NW_020861887.1, read on the forward strand.
TCCTGAGGGTATTTTAAAATATCGGAACCGAATAGTGGTACCGAAGGTGGAGTCGTTGAAAATGGAGATTCTGGAGGAAGCTCATCGGTCCAAGTATACAATCCATCCGGGCAGCAGCAAGATGTATCAGGACCTGAAAGGGACTTATTGGTGGGACAACATGAAGAGGGAAATTGCTCAATACGTACAAAAGTGTCTCATTTGTCAACAAGTGAAAGCGGAACATCAAAAACCATCGGGTTTATTACAACCCTTGGAGATACCCGAGTGGAAGTGGGAAAACATCACGATGGACTTCGTTTCAGGTTTACCGAGGACGCAAAGAGGACACGATGCCGTTTGGGTGATCGTTGATCGATTAACCAAGTCGGCCCATTTCTTGCCGGTGAAGATGAAGTATTCAATGGACAAGTTGGCTCGACTGTACATGGATGAGGTTGTAAGACTACACGGTGTTCCTGTGAGCATCGTTTCCGATCGGGATCCACGGTTTGTGTCACGATTTTGGCAAAAGTTCCAAGAAACCCTGGGGACGAAACTGAATTTGAGCACGACCTATCATCCTCAGACGGATGGCCAGTCAGAACGGACTATTCAAACTCTCGAGGACATGCTACGAACGTGCATTCTGGACTTTGGAGGCAATTGGGGTCAGCACATGACCTTAGTCGAATTTGCATATAACAATAGCTTTCATTCGTCGATCCAAATGGCTCCGTATGAAGCCCTATACGGACGCAAATGCCGCTCGCCGATTTACTGGGATGAAGTTGGCGAAAAGAAAGCTTTAGACCCGACAACTATTCCATGGATGGAAGAGGCTCAAGAGAAAGTCAAGTTGATACGGCAACGACTTCAAACAGCTCAAAGTCGACAAAAGAGTTACGCGGATAATCGAAGAAAAGACTTGGAGTTTGAAGTTGGAGACCACGTATTTCTCAAGATCACACCATTACGAAGTCTTACAATGGGTAAAGGAAAGAAGCTCCAACCGCGGTACGTCGGACCCTACAAGATCCTTCAGAGGGTAGGAGCGGTCGCGTATCGATTGGAACTGCCATCCAGTCTATCTCGAATCCATGATGTATTTCACGTCTCGATGCTAAAGAAGTATCATCCAGACCCATCCCATATATTGCAACCGGAGGAGATTGAAGTGGACGAATCACTGGCCTATGAAGAGAAACCGGTCCAAGTACTCGATCGAAAAGTCAAAGAGCTCCGAAACAAGAAGATTCCGCTAGTGAAAGTGCTATGGAGAAACCACGGAGTTGAGGAAGCTACCTGGGAAGTGGAAGATGAAATGCGAAAGAAATACCCAAACCTTTTCGGGAGTTAAGGTGAGAAATTTCGAGGACGAAATTCTTTTAAGGGGGAGAGAGTGTGAGAACCCGTAAAACCCTAATTTTTTTCCTAGGGTTTATTTTCCCTTAAATGCATGTTTTCTGCATTTTCTGGCTTAGACATATTTTCTTAGTGGATTTTATGAGCAATTATAGTTTTTAGATGATTTTTCTAGTATTGGCGAGTTTTTAGAAAATTAAGAGTAAATAGTGGACGTGGGACCCACTAGTGCGAAAAGTTCGGAAAATTCGGCCAATAAGGTTAAGTTTCGGATACTGTAAAAAATTTATCGGGTGTTAAGAGATAAGTAGTGTGTGTGAAGTGATTGATGTGAGAGAGAAAAGAAAGATAAGAATGCCTTTAATGAGGTGACAAGTGTCATCTTCTCATTTGTTGGACTTTAAGAAATACTATTCACTTTCTTGACTTTTTTGACCAAAGGATTAAATATCAAAAAAATTGCACAAAATTCACCATTTTTCTCTCCTTGTGGCCGGTTCTCCTTGAGCTAAGAAGAAAGGAATTTCCACCAACTTTCAAGCTTCCATTTGCCTTAATCTCCTACAAACAAAAGCCTAGATTAGATTCTACTCCATAAAAACCTTTCTTCTAGTGCTAGTAAGTGTATTAGTGAAGTTTGTTTGAAGGTCTAAGGTGGTCAACCTCTCTACATCTCTTGATTTCTTGGTAAGTGATGCTTGAACACCCTACTACATCTAATGATGCTTATGTTTGGCTTAGAAGTGGCTAAAGTGATGGATTATATGATTTATTTCTTGGTTTGGCTTGATTTGGTGAAGTTTTAATTTTATGATGAATTTTCTGGTTTAATATGAAATGGATGTTGTAGCCATCTTTGATGATTGGCAATGGACTATAATGACTCTAGTAGGTGTGAATTTTGGATAAATGCAACCAATTTTGGATTTGAAGTGAATTGTGAAAAGTTAGGGTTCATAAACCCCTAATCTGTCCGAAATTTTAGGTCATAGATAGAGGCCGAATTGGACTTTGCTCAAAACATGAAAGTTGTAGGTATTGATGAGTATGAAGTGCCTACAAAATTTCAGGGAAGTTGGAGTAGTATAGAGGGAGTTATGCCGTTTTTACTGTTGCTGTTTTTGGTGAACAGAATGTCCGAACTGCGATAGTAATTGTCTGTTTTGACTGGAATTGGTTCGGATTTTGAAGTTGGTGTCTTCTGATGATATGTATCTGGATGTCTTAGCTA
>NW_020861888.1:0-50198 GCF_003713205.1 Coffea eugenioides
CAAATAGCATACCGCAATTGTCCAAATGGTTAGTGTTTTCAGACTATATTGTTTCCATGAATGTAACCATGTCTACAAGTACAAGTAATTTCCTCTCAAGGAAAATGTCATGTATGCAGCAATATATTCTGTTAACTCTCGAAGTTAATGCCCTATTTGTTTCCAAAAAAATCAGCAGGATTCACCAGAACCATACTCTAATTACGTCTCCTGGTTTATCATAATCTCTTCAGTATGTGTACATCCCCAAGTATCTAAAATCTATGAGGACAATCTTCAACAATTTTAGGCTAGAAAAGTCAATACTGGGCTTGAAAGCAATCAGAATCTCACCCTGGGCTTATTCATTATAGTGGGATGATAAAGTGGACCCCTTTTCTGATACTGATCCCTTAAAGTGAACTACACCATATTTTTCCACGGCCCAGGAAATCTAGCTGTTTATCCTCAGCAGCATGAACGAGTTTCTCGACTCCTGGAATATCTCTATTTGCATTTCGTGTTCAACAATGTGTTTTCAAAGTAGAATTAATGTATAGGTTTATTTGGATAAACATCTATTGATGTATACTAAAGATCCGCATATAGATTTACCCAAGTAGTATTACTTAGTATTACATCGTACCACGAGCTGTGGATCGGAAAGAGTGGGGTTTTATTCATTAGTGCGTTTGATAAAAACTGAAGTATGAAATCTGAAATTTAAATTCATTAAATTATTAAATTGTTAAGTACTAAATTTGATACATTTGATTGTATTTTATATTAAATCATAAGTGAATAACTCATCACTTATTTCTATGAACAAATTAAACCTATAGAATTCATGCCACTTAATTAATTTAAATGTTCAATCAAACACGTCTGAATATGTTACTGGGATTTTCTAGTTTTCATATAATTATGGTGGCTCTGAGAGTACATGTTCTTTAATTTTTTTTCCGGCCTTTTAGGCCCGTGGTTAAATTATGTCCCAGATTAGGATGTTGCTATAGAAAGTTAGACAGTATTACCACTTGCATCACAAACTGGTCACGTACTTTTCAATCGGATGAAACATTTGTAATCCCTGATGTGGATGTGTCCACTGTCCATCAATAAAAAAGTTTTGTCTTTTAGTCTTTAATAGACTACTGGCAGGTGTGGGCTAGGCCACATTTTTGCCTAGATCCATCATGTCATTTCCACCTGTTTGCCTGACCTCACCGCTCGCATGCGCGATCCTTTGTCGGGGCACTTTCTCATGTTTTTTTTTAGAACACTTGACCACCGGAGGGTTCATTTTCTCATTCCTTTTCAGGAGCGCTGCAGTTATAAATCGGTGTGAAAACTAATTTACCGATGATTATGAAATGAATTTGGTAATTTTGAATCCTGTAAGGTGGACATTTGGTACGAAATTGACGTGAATTGAATCATTAAATCGACTATGGTGCGAATTGATAATAGATTCTCAATTTGGTAACAACCGAATCTTGGATTCCAAATGAGTATAACGGAATAGGATATCGTTTAACCCACATTCGTTTACCGGCATAATTTTTACCATTTATTAATTTATAGATAAAGCTATAATAGTAGATAACTCCTATAGATAGTATTTATCCATACCTTCCTATTCTCACATTTTAATTCTTTTTTTTAGTGTCTCTTATAGTAATATCAAAATTTCTCATTTTACTTTCTTTTAATTTTTTAGCAATATAAGTTAGAAAAAAAGATGACAATGGTGAGAATGAAAATCTAAGTTACATTTAGAGTCATATAATTATTTTTCATATTAAAAAGAAAGACCCGAACAAGCAATCTTTATGACAATTAGTACAATTTATAGGTGAAAAGTTAAAAATGTTAAATGATTTAGTTGTCTCAGACTAAAAATGACATAGATATACGAGGATGGATTAGTTTAGACATTTGATTTTCTAATGGCAAAGATTCTTAAAGTTGCCATTTGAAAATGTAGCGTGTATATGTTAAACTCCATAAAGTTGGTTACAGATGAGGATGCAATATCTTGGCAAGGTATTAAGGTCAACCTCTCATGATTTTTATCGTGGGACACAATATTGGAGTGTAGAACTAGCATTTCTACACATTCATTTGGCTTATTAATTTTGTGATCATAGTTTGTACATGTAGTAAAAAGATAAAAATTAGTGGCTGAAAATCTTATTCATAAGTTGTGCAAGAATGATTCAATACTTCATTTTAGTCGGTGAATAAATCACTATTTTCTAAAAATCAAAAGTGACACTCTTGGTTGAAAATAATAAAAGAATTGACTTTAACTTGCAAATTGGCTTCTCTCTCTCACACTCTCGCGCTCTCACTAATATTCAAAAACACAAGTTACAATATACAATTTTAGCAATCTTTTGGGTGATTAATAGTTACAATTTACCATTTTTAGTTTAGTTAGGCCTTTTAGTTGATGCAGTATGTTCTTTTTTTGTCAGGCATTTCTCTTTGAAGCTAAATTTTATAAAAGAAAGTAATAAAACTACATAGAAAAAATATAAAGGAAAAATCTCTACTTCAATGAAAAGTTGTAAGATATTTTAATAATATATTAATGAAAGAAATGTATGATTTATTAAATATGTGAATATTGGAGGAAATGGTTGACCTTTTATGGAAATGCGATTTGAAAGTAATAAAATAATATATGATAACTTTTAATAGTAAATGACAAATTTATCCAAAAGAGTTTTGATAAATTATATGGTGACCAAATAGTTGAGCAAAATATAACCACAAATGTCAGTGACAAACTATTCAAAATAAAAAAAGGGTACATGGACAAAAAAAACAATTTTCTATCAAACATTTTTCATATTTTGTATCACAAAAATAAAAAATTAGAAAGTATTTGAACTTCTTCCAAACTAAAATTTAAAAAAAATCTCAAAACATATTAGTCTAAATGTAACTTAAAAAAAAATTCTAAAGAGTCGAAGTAAAATATCTATGAATCTAAATAAATATTTTTAATTGGATAGTTGATACATTTTTGTTAATATCTTCTATAACAAGCTAAAGCCAATAATTGTAAATCTTCAGTGTGTATAGTGTACACCAAACCAGCCAGATATGTATAAGGAATGTTAATTTCTTTTATTTATAACCTCTTTCATGTAGAAAAATATCTTTATTGAATTAGATTGATTTTATGAGTACTAAGTGACTAAATTATAAAATATTAAAATATTATGACTATATTAGTTATCAAATGGCATTGCTTAAGATCTATTTTAGTATCTTAAGAGTGAGGATTAAACTAACAGTTAGTTGATAAAAAAAATTTTAAAAATTGAAAGTCGGTAACCAAAATATGAAAAATTATGCTATATGATAGAAAATATAACTTTCCAAGACATTATCTTCAACATTTATTGGCCATAAAAGAGTAAAAACACTAAAGAAAATCATTGATAAGTATAAAAAAAGGCAAAAAATAAAAAATAGTAGTGTTGTCTTTATGCAACTAAAATAAAAAATTGAAAAATAAATGAGTCTTTAAAACACATATGCTTTCATGCCAACTATTTCAATATGACAATTAAAGATGAGACAGCAAATTTAAGGTTTACTGCTAGACTTATGTTATATTAGATATCTTAATGTTTTATCCTTTTGAATTTTTTTCAACAACTTTATTTAGATAATAAGAATACAAGGCCAATTTTATTCCACATGAAGTTCAAAGTTCCATGGATTTTTTGCTGGAGTTTCAAAATTCATCAAGAACTAGAAAAATCACTTCCAATGTCACTAGTCAGAGAATTCAAGATCAAATGGTGGATAGGATTCAATCAAGAATTCTGTGATCAAAAGAATGTTTTGAGATTTTTAGAAACAGGAGAAAAGCTCAAATGGATAAATCCAAATTAGCAGACTGTAAAAGGAGTTAATACCCCAACAACTCCACAAAAGAAAGAAAAAGAAAAATCAAGCAACTCAGCCTCAAAGACAATTGCAAATGATTTCTTAATGCAGAAGATGATGCAGAATCCGGAGATGCTTAAAGAATATTTGAATTATTTGCAGAAGCAAGACAAAAAAGATGAGCCAACTGGGTCATCGTCAGAATCTACTTTTGATCCTTTCGGTGGTCCTTGTGCTCAAGACCCGGCAGGCTTTTGATAAAGTTGTCGGCCAAATTTCAAAAGAAAATCTCAAAAACAACCAATCAGAAGAAGATAAGGTGTCGGCAGAAAAAAAACAAATGAAATTCAAATGAAAGTGTCAGCAATCAAATGAAGATGAAATTCGAAGGCAAAAAACTCTATAAATAGCATTCAAAACCCAATGTAGAGGCATCGAGTATTTTAGCTGTTCTAAGAAACTCTCTGAAAATCTCTTACTTCTAGTTTCTAAATCTTTCTGTTATCATATTTCAATATTTAAAAGATTTGAAGTTTGATTTCATCTCAAAGGCTCTACAATTTAAAGCTTCCGTTTCAAAGGTTACTCTGACTTTCTGTAAGTTCTTTATTATGCTCATTCTTTTTATATTTATTAGCTTTATTATATACCTGGGTTGGTTCTGGCATTTTTTAAGATAAGTCTGAAATCCCATTAAAACGTTTGGAGGTAGAATTTCTTTTTGAGATCCAAACCATTGCCACCAATGATTAAACCAAATTGGGAATTCTCTGTTGCAAGTTTCTTTGAATGTGAAGAACCATGAATGATTGAAAGGTCTATACAAAAAAGCACGATACCATGCCATTTTGTAATCTTGATAAGTGAATCTATCTGGAATAAACCTAACTGAGAAGGATTTCTTTGAATAAAAAGAAGTCCATTCATTAGGAGAACAAATTTTCTTTATAATGCATTTTGAATGGCTGATTATTTCTGGGTTCTTTTTATCTGGAATAGGGAAAATTGATTGAGTATCTGTGAGAATTAATTCATAATAATCTAAATTTTTGGATGGGTCATCTGGTTGCCAAAAGCATTTTGAAGGGAAAAGTCTTTGAGTAAAGGAATTGAGTGTATTATAAAGAGGTACTTCTTAAAATCTAGTTAAAATAATGTATTGAGTAAAGGGTTTGGTGAAATAGGGATTTTCATTAGTTTTCTCCGGGGTTCTTGGAATTTGTTGAATTGGTCTTATTTGAGAAGAAGTTGGAGTACGAGCAGCTTGGCTATAAGTCAATGCTGAAAAATCTTGCAATAATTGAAATCTATTTTGAGTTACAAGAGTAAGACTCATCTCATAATCTTGAGGAGTCTTAGGTCATTGAAATCTATTTTGAGTTACAAGAGTAAGACTCATCTCATAATCTTGAGGAGTCTTAGGTCTAGAACTTCCTGCTTTTGAATCCATAATCCTGCAAATTTAACAAATAATACAACTTAATTTTTGTTTTTTCTCTCTGATCTCATAATTATATTCTTCTATTGACTTATCATCTTCTCCATGGACTCTTTTAGCCCATTCTCTTTGTAATATTGTAAGATCAATCATTCTCCTTTTTGCAAAACATCGTTCTCTAATACTAATAATAGCTTTTGAAGGTCTCATCTTTACTTCATCATATTTTGGAATATCATAGACTTCAATTCTCTTAATCTTTTCTCCTTGAACTACATAATGTATTGTATCTCTTGAAATAATACGAAGATATTTTTTCGTATTATTTTTATCATTGTATCTTTTTCGGATTGCCTTGAGCAATTGCTTACTTTGCTCCATTTCCCTGTAGAAACTCTCTTGTCAAAAAATCAGGAAGAGAATTATTTTCTCCTTTGATAAATTCTATTTCAAAATCAAATACTGATAAAATTGCTTGCCATCTAGCAAAAATTTGTTTTGAAACTATATTTTGAATATCTTTTTGTAAAACTTATTTTGTCGATTTACAATCTATTCTAAGTAAAAATTTTTTATTGTACAAATCATCTTGAAATTTTGATATACATAATACTATAGATAAAATCTCCTTTTTAATAGTAGAATAATTCTTTTGTGGATCAGACCATGTTCCTGAATGAAATCTAACTAATTCTTCTTTTAAATCATCTAGTCTTTGTTTTAAAATTCCTCCATATCCTAATTCTGATGCATCGGTTTCTACTATCATAAAAGCTTTAGGATAAGGAAGACATAAACATGGTAACAATTCAATTTTTTCTTTAAGATATCTGACCTTTTGAGTATGTTCTTCAGACCATGGTTTAGGATTTTTCTTTAATCTATTAAATAATATGGAACATTCTTGTCTTAATTTAGGAAAGAAATCTGCAATATAATTTAAACATCCTAAAAATCTTTGCAATTGATTTTTCTCTTTTATTTCATCTGAAAATTTATTTGCAAATTCTAAAGCTCTATTTATTGGCTTTATTGTTCATTTATCTATATCATGTCCTAAAAATCTTATTTTAGTTTGAAATAATTTCATTTTAGATGCGGATACTACCAATCCATTTTTCTTAACTACCTTTAAAAATATATTTAGATGTTTAAAATGTTGTTCTAAAGATTCTGAAAATATTAACACATCATCAATATAGACTATACTAAATGAACTATAAGGGTTGAATATATCATTCATTATATTTTGAAATTCTAAAGGTGCATTTTTTAATCCAAATGACATTACTTTCCACTCATAATGGCCAAAAGGTGTTGTGAATGCTGTCTTATATCTATCTTCAGGAGTTATTATTATTTGCCAATATCCTGATTTTAAATCAAAATTTGAAAATATCTTTGCATTATATAACCTATTTAATAAATCCTTTTTATTTGGAATTTGATATCTAATCCATTGTAAAACTTTATTTAATGGTTTATAATTAATAACTAATCTTGAAACTCCTCTTTCTTTTTCAGCTTGACTCATAACATAAAAAGCTGCACAACTCCAAGGTGATTTTGAAGGTGTTATTAATCCTTTATCCATTAATGTTTTTATTTCTTTCTTACAAAATTCTAGTAATTTAGTATTCATTTGTATAGGTCTAGCTTTTGTTGGAATATTTTTCTCATCAAAATCCTTTTCATAAGGTAAATTTACCATATGTTGTTTTCTATCCCAAAAGGCATTCGGAATGTCTGCACAAACTTCTTTTTTAATTAAATCTTCTAATTCTAAAATTCATTTTTGCATTTTTATTTCTTTTAATTGTTCTTCAATTTTTAAATAAAATTTTTCTTCCTTTATGTAATTTATATGTTGTTTAATTCTAGTAATAGTATTTATTGTTTTATAAATAGAGGATGATTGTAATATTTGTAATTCCCTTTGTCTAATCGGAGTTAAAAATTTAAAAGTAATAGTCTTTCCCATAATATTAGTAGAGACTCCTTCATATCCTACCGAAAATGGATATATTTGAATTAAAAAGGGTGTTCCTAATATTATATCATTACTTATATTTTTTACAATTAAAAAATTATGTCTAAGACAATAATTGTTATTACATATTGATCTTTTTGTAAATTTATATTTTACTTGTAAATTTTCTCCATTTGCTGCCATTAATGTTTCATTTGTTCTTTCATAGTATTTTGTGGGAATTATTCCTTCTTTTATACAGCTTGAATCTGTTCCACTATCCAATAAAGCATTAAAGCTACACATGTTTCTTTAAAATCTTCTACTATTATTGTGACTAAAGCATACCACTTTTGAAATGTCATTTTTTCTATTATATTTAGATATTGTTGTTCATTTACTGGTTTTACTGGAATAATTATTTCTTCTGTAGTTAATGTTTTTGAAGTAGAAGGTTGATCTCTTTTATTTTCTATTAATGTAATTTTGGCTTCTATTTCTAAATCTTTAGTTTTTAATTCTATAAATTCTTGTTGTAATTGTTTCACTTGAATCTTTAAATTATTAATTTCTGTTTGAAGATCTTTAGTAGTTTCTTTTTTCATATTATTTATATTAGGATATTTATCTAGTAATTTTGAAATACTAAATGGTTCAATTATTTTTGGCATCTTATCTTTTTGTATGATTAAACTCTTTAATCTTTCTAAATATTCATTTTTAGCTAAAGGATCATCAATTTTTTCTATTATATCTAATAAAAATTCTTTATCTTCCTTTTTTGTAATTACATTTATGTATTTTGGGTTTGTAATTACATTTATATATTTTGGATTATTTGAACAATTACAATCTTCTTCACCATCTGAACTACTTATACCATTGTAATAATCATCTTCTGTACTTTGTTCTTTTTCATTTATTAATAAGTTTATTAATTTATTCTTTATTTCTTCGTCTTCTGCATAGATTTCATTTATTTTTTCTTTTAATTTACATTTATTTGCTTTATGCCCTACTTTCCCACATTTATAACAAACAATTTTCTTTTTATAGAATTTTTTGCTTTTCTTTTTCTCATAATTTTCATCTTTATTAGATTTTTTATATCTTAAGTATTTTTTATCCTTTTTACTTTTCTTTTTATATGCTGATGGTGATTTAATTCTTTTTATACCAAATGCTGCATAAAATGATCCTATAAAATTAGTGATGATGAAAGAACTGATGGTTGTGGAGTGAATAATACAGCTAATGATGACCATAGAGGGGAAGGAAATAGCAATGGAGCTGATGAGGAAAAAAACAATGAATGTAATTCAGGGAGTGAATCTTTCTTCTCTGTAGTGGATTCGGATTATAGTATGACTGATATGACTGATGATGATGATAATGAGTTCCATGAAAATGTAGATGACACTGCAGAATGGTTAGGTGTAGATCACCATAAGACTGATGTGCAAAATAAGACAACCGAAATTGAAAAAGATGACAGTTTGGTGATGCCTGAAGATATAGATGTTGCCCCTGATTTTGAATCTGATTTTGAGACTGTCCTTGAATCATATGAAGAAATAAATAGGAGTGAAAATGTTGTGTTCAACCCAAAAGACATGGATAATCCACAGTTGAAATTACAAATGTTATTCAGTAGTATAAAAGAATGCAAGTTGGCTGTGACTAATTATAGTATTAGACAAGGTAGGCCATGTAAATTTGTGAAGCATGATAGATTAAGAGTGAGGGCTAAGTGTAGAAGTGAAGGCTGCCATTGGGAAATTTATGCAAGAAAATTGGCAGATGAGGGTAGTGTGCAAATCAAGACAATTGAGGACACTCATACATGTGGTTTTACCTATGACAATCCACTAGTAAATTCTGGATGGGTTGGTAGAAAATATGCTGAGGAGTTTAGGACTAATCCAAAGGTGAATATGAAGCACTTTAGGAAGACAGTAATAAGGGAAAATAAGTGCTCTTTCTCCAAAAAACAAACATATAGAGCTAGAAATAGGGCTTTCAAGATTATTCATGACAGTGAAAGTGATCAATATGGCAAGTTGGGAGCATACATGAATGAAATTCAGAAATCCAACCCTGGTAGCTCCATTATTTTGAAGACTGTGGATGAATCTACAAGCACAACAACACAACAACAGAGGTTCCAAAGGCTGTATGTGTGTTTCAATGGAGTGAAACAAGGATTTTTAAATGGTTGTAGGCCTTTGATTTGAGTTGATGGTACATTTTTGAAAGGGTTAGTTGGGGAAATTCTATTGATAGCTGTTGGATTCGATGCTAACAACAGCATCTATCCAGTTGCATATGCCATAGCAGAGGGAGAAAACAAAGAATCTTGGGCATGGTTCTTTAAATTGCTGAAGGAAGATTTAAAGATAGAGAGGGATTATGAGCTAACAATCATGAGTGACAAGCAAAAAGGCCTAATTCAGGTCTGTGACCTTGTTTTCCCAAATGCAGCTCACAGGTTTTGCGTGAAACACATGCATGCAAACTTTTCAAGTGCTGGATTCAAAGGAGAAGCTCTCAGAAAAGCGTTATGGACTGCTGCAAAGGCAACTACACCAACTGAATTTTTCAGCAAAATGGAGGAAATGGCAGCAATTGACATTGATGCAGCTAGGTGGTTTGATGATAAAGCCCCAGCTCAATGGAGTAGAGCCTTTTTTAGCACTTATCCAAAATGTGATATTTTATTGAATAATCTGTGTGAGTGCTTTAACAGCAAAATAGTCGATGCTAGGGAGAAACCAATCATTGAAATAATGGAATTGTTGAGGCTATATCTGATGCAAAGGATGCAGTAAAATAGAGACTTGGCTAGATCAAGATGGAAAGACAATGCATACTGTCCTAGGATCGTTGATAGAATACAAAAAAGAATGAAGAAGGCCACCCAATGCTTTCCTTTCAAGTCAAGTGATGATTTGTATGAGATTTTCTGCCCATATGGTGATCATTATACTATCAACATCAAGGAGCAATCTTGTTCATGCAGGAGATGGAAACTGACAGGAATTTCCTATCCCCATGCTATATCTACACTTTGGAGTGCAAAAAAGGATCCAATGCAGTTTGTTTCCAGCTGGTACAGTGGAGAAATACTTGAAGTGTTATGATGGGTGTGTGTCTCCAATGAGTGGAGAAAGAAATTGGGAGAACATTGGTGTAAGTGGTCCAAAACCCCCCTGTACAAGAAACGAGTTGGAAGGCCAAAGAAACAAAGAAGAAGAAATGCAGATGAAGAGGAGCAAGCAAAGGAAAAGCAGTATACCAAGAAGAAAATGAGTAGAGTTGGGCAAATCATCGAGTGCAGATATTGCATGCAAAAAGGCCACAATATCAGGTCTTGCCAGCTTAGGAAGGATGAGCAGAATGTTGCTTCTACTGAAGCAGGTCCAGCAGCCTCCCAAATTTCAGAAAATACTTCTGCAAATGTTGAAGATGACTCCAGAGAATGTAATGAAGCTGAAGTACCACTCACATGTACTCCCCAAATTTGTAAGAACAACTTAATTGACACGGTAGCTAAGGTAGATATTAGTTTTGCATTTTTCTGATGTTGCTGTTACTACAATCATTCTTGAACTTATTACTAGTTTGTTTCATTGATTTTACAGAAAAGAAAGGAGGCTGCAACAGGAAAAAAAAAAGGTAAACGATTTTGCTATTTTGATTATTTCCGCATTTGGTCACCTTCCCACATAATATTTTTGTTGCTTTTGCAGAAAATGAAGAATCAGGGGAAGGAGGATGCAACTACACCAAATGAGGTTGTTGATGGTATTGGCACAGCAGCTGCTCCATCTTCACCAAATTTGTATGAGGTTTTTGGCCTAAGAAGGTCTCAAGTGAAGTATAGCCAGCCTTTACACCCAAGAAAAAAAAAAGGATGATGTCTCTCTCAAGATAAAGTCTGGACATTTGGATATTGCAGCTGGCAGTGTTGCTGGTTATTCTGGACTGAAGGGGAAAAAATGAAATAGTCATACATTGCATTGGCAAATGCCTTAGATTAGTCTTTTGTTGCTATTTTTTTTGTGTCCATGACAATGACACAATGACGACATGTTAGTCTTTTGTTGCCGTAGATCAGCTTTTGGCAGATGCCTTAGATTAGTTTTTTGTTGGTGATAGACAATGACATGTTAGTCTTTTGTTGCCTTAGATCAGCTTTTGGTTTATGTCTATGGTCCACAAACAAGTGGCAAACTTGATGTTAATTTTAGTTGTTGAAATGGAAATGATGATAATTTGTCCACATTGAATGGTTTACAACTAGATCTCTCATTCATTATTGCTGACTTGGTATACTTCTGGAAACGCAACACAAGTAAATTGCCAAAGTCAAAAGTAAGACATTTTCATTCATTACCAAATTCTGCACACTATTACAACAATTCGCCCAGTTAAACAAGCAAAAGCAGGGCCAATACTGCATTACATATACTACTTCTACAATCTGCCATCTGCCCAGCTATTATTTCACTCCAACCTGAGCATAAACTTTCCCTCATTTGTATGTCGACTCTTTCCCCCAACAACTAATACAATAACAAGCATAGCTAACAAGAAGATAATGCAAATCAGAATTTTTTTCCCTTCTACGCTTTTTTTAATTGTTTCCTCCATTTGATTCATCTTTCTCAGCAAACCAGGTATGATGCTCCTTCCTCTTACACAGATTGGTTCGTCCAACCATTCAAAATATTTACATCTATCCAATTTCTGTAATACAATTACATTTGTACATCATTAGAAATCGAACGAATTTTCACAATTGTCCTCCACAAAATATCCAACAAAATAACAAAAGCTTACCGGCCATCGTGGACAACCATAAAATCTTCTTCCAGGGTTGTCATCCGCCAACAAGTGGTCAATTTTGCTTTTAATTCATACCCACACACGACACGGCAGCTGCTGGACGAATTCGAGGAGGCTTCCGAGCTTCTGGACCTCATTTTTTAGGGCAACTACACTTGATTCAACTAAGTTCTTACTTGTACAAGCCAATCTAATCAAACACTTTTCCCCACTTGGCTCAATTTCATCGTAGAATGCAATTTTTTAAGCTAGGGTTTTCAATTGCAACTTTTTGTCGCTGGGCAAAATATCAGAATGGAGGAGAGAACGGGAAGATGAAATTGGGAAAATTTTGTTTGATTTTGACTGTTTGACTGAGTTTTGTGTATCACTTATTGGCCACGCGCAACGCACGTGACCCTCTCCATCCAATTTCGACAAATTAACGTTTTCTAACCAAATGTGTCCAAAAAAGTTTAATTCAGAGATCAAATGTGTACCACCTGAAAGTTAAGGGACGAAATGTGTCTCTGACTTAAAGTTTGGGGACGAAAAGTGGATTTTTCCCTTATTTTATTTATTTGATTATCTTCTTCTTCTCTAAATTGATCTTCTATAGGTGAAATCATATTTTCATCATTTTCTGAATAGTTTGATTCTTCTGATGATATTTCTTCATTGACTATATTATCCAATGTACTTATTCTAGGAGTTTGAGTTTGAGTTTGAGCTTCTGTTGTTAAACTCTGCAATGTCTGAGATATTCTATTCAATATATTATCTGTATTATTTATTCTTTGAGTATTAACACTTTGAACTAACTCTTGTTCTCTTTCTTTAGTTAAGCTTCTAAATTGAAAATGTGGTGCTGAAATATCATTAGGAAATCTTGTAATTGGTTTTTGAATACTATCTATTTTTGTATTCATTACTTCTATATGTTGAGATATAGTGTGAAGAATTTGATTTGTATAATTATTTTGTTGATATAATTTTTTAATATCTTCCAAATTTATATTATTACTACTGCTACTACTTGATTCAGCTTCTCTACCCTTTTTAAAAGGGGATGCAATTATATCTCCTTGTCCTATATTAATTTTTACTTCTTGTAATGGAGGATGAATTGAAGTTATTACTTGATCGTCTTTTAATTTCCATTTTTTATATAAATTAGTTTGAACATTTATTTGTGGAGTATTATATGCATCATCTATTCCTACTTTTGAAATATAGAATGATAACCAAGTAAAGAAAGGAAAATCAAACTTTCTTATCTCTAATTCTTTCTTCTATTCTAATATTAATTTTTCTTTATATTCAGAAGATAATTGAAAAAACCAAATTCTTTTTTCTGTATTTTCTTCATCATCAAAATCTTCTTGTAAGTATTTATGATTTATTTTATATTCTCTAATTATTACATTTATTTCTGCTTTCATTTGAGAATGTGTTGGAGAATATTCTGATTGATTTTGATTAACTACTTCTGGAATAGGACTTTTAAACTTAAATGTTGATGAACTTTCTAAAGGAAAATTTGTATCAACTGATTCGTAACTAGATCGTCTAGCTGGTATCCAAGAATGGCTTGAAGTTGAAGATCTTTCTCTAAATGAGGCAAATCTTATTAAAATTTTTCCGTCAGGTTCTTCTATAATATCTTCTGGATTTGTTTGTTCTATATTTCTTGGTATTTGTGGATTTTGTATTATAAACTCACTAGGTATAGTGATTTCATTCCATTTTAGTCTTTTGGAGTATAAGTAGTAGGTCTATCTGCATCAACCTGTAATAATGTTGTTTTTTCTTTTAAAGTTGGAGTCATAATGAATTTTGGATTTAATTGTAAAGACAAAGGTCTATAATACATTCTGTAAATTATAGCAAAATTCTTTGTATGTTTTTCAAATTCATCACCTTGTAAATAAATATCTAATATTACTGAATTCAAAACATGTGGATCAGTTAAATCTACTGAAAAATTTGGAGCACAATTAAAGTAAATTGGTCCATTACATACATTTGTTTGAATCATAGATAAAAGTGAAGTTTTATATCTTTTAAGTCTTGTGTCTCTTAAACCTAAATATATAGGAGCATCTTCTCCTAGAAGGAATAAAGGTTTTACTGCAACCTGAATTAATCCTATATGAATATATCTATATCCTTTACTAAGATACTTTTGAATTGTATTATGATTTAATAATGGAATGGATTGATATTCTTCTTAAAGAAAATCATTGATAAGTATAAAAAAAAGGCAAAAAATAAAAAATAGTAGTGTTGTCTTTATGCAACTAAAATAAAAAATTGAAAAATAAATGAGTCTTTTAAAACACATATGCTTTCATGCCAACTATTTCAATATGACAATTAAAGATGAGACAGCAAATTTAAGGTTTACTGCTAGACTTATGTTATATTAGATATCTTAATGTTTTATCCTTTTGAATTTTTTTCGACAACTTTATTTAGATAATAAGAATCATGGTTGTTACTCTTAGGATTTTGTACTTATCTTTCATAAATTCTATTGAACCGAGTCCATATTGCAATAAAAGTTAAAGCTAAATAATATTGAAATTTTAGTTACATGAGTTTCTATTAGTTATATATTTTAAAGCAAAGAATACTGTTTTCAATGATGATACAAAGTAAAAAACTCATAATGTAAAAAATAAAAGTTATCTCATAATGTTATATTAAATATTCTTAAAAAAAAGAAACAGCTTTTTTTTTGTTAATTTTGACAAGGAAATCACTTCATATGTTGCACAATAAAATAGACAACAAACTAAAGAATGGATAAAGAAAGAAAGTCTATAAAGCTATTACACCATACAACTCTTTACTATTTTTACCAATTTTGTTATTAGTTGTATAAGAATTTGTAGAATTTTTTTCAATCTGTTTGTTTAGAATTTAAAATTTGATGGTGTAATATATAATTTTCAACTTAATCAATTGAATATCTTTGCAAAGCTATAGTCATGGTTTTGCACTTGATAGTGGATTCTTTTCTTTTTTGATTTGCTCTAAGAACTATAAAATAGGACCAATTCAACTTTAAACATCAATAGATTCGTTGACATTTGATTTTTCTTGCATATAATGACATTAATTTTGATTTAAGTTCAATATCATAAATTTAAGCAACATTATTCATTTCATACACGTGCGAAGCACATGCATTTTGCTAGTTAACATATAAAATATAGAATTCACAGTTTACTATGGATTAATTTTTGTGTTTTAGGTTAAAGAAACTTTAAACTCATAAATGGGAAAAGGTTCCAAGATCTCATATTTGATTTTCAAACTCTTATTTTTAAAATGTTTTTCTTCTAAGGTTTTGATTCTCCTCTTTAAAAAAAAAATTAAAGACTTTGAGAGTAGAACCAAACTTGATTAGACCATTTGCGATCCTCATTTTGTCCCAAAAAAAGTATGATTGAGTCTAGGAGTGATAGTAATGCAAACTTTGAGTTAGAATATAGAATATAGAGTGCTGCAAAGAGTGAAAAAGAATTCTATCAAGTTTAAAAAAGAATATTTGTTAGTTATTTTTACTATTTTATTTTTCTCTCTAAAAGTTCCTTGTCTACAACTTAGATAAAAAGATTTGATCTAATAAAAGGTAGGGTTTTTTCAATTGAAGTAAGGATTTTCTAAGTCACTAATAATAAAATTGTCCTTTTCTCATATTAAAATTATTTCTTAATGTGTATGTTCTCAAGGTACTGGATGTCATGTGTATGTTCTATTCGGCAAAATTGTTGGGTAGAACCTATGTGTGTCGCCTGGGTTCGATAGACTTGGTATTGGCTGATTTTGTGGTTGATGTATTTTCCAAGAAGTTCGATGCGAGGCTTCAGAATCCAGGTCTTATGAGATTTACTGCGATGGATTTGAAGTAAAAACCGATGCCATATCTCGTAGAAGTTGGGCGACATATAAATACTACCCGACCGCTGCAACTAAGCCAAAAACTGATTCTCAGCCAAGAAGCACAGGGATTGGTAGGCAGGACGTTGGGTCACGACATATTCGATTTACTGATGAGGACGAACCAAGTTGCTCTACATTGCCTAGAGGAACTGGAACACACACATGCTTTAATGATGAGGATGACGCAGACGAAGAGCTGCAATGAAAGTTTTACAATTCTTGCTTCAATAGTTCTGTAAATGGATGCTTCAATAGTTCTGTAAATTGAATTTGTTTAAGCAATTGGAGAGTTAGGGATTATGAACCTTGAGCGCGTGGGGAATACTAGAGAATGTGAAACTTCAAATATGAAGGATAAAAAATACCTCTATTCTTTGAAAAAAAAAATCTAAAGGTATTAAAGCATTAAGAACTTCTAAAATTTTATAATCTAGACTACCCAATCCTGATTCTTTATAGTTTTCAGATACTTATCTACAAAATTTTCTTCACTTTTACGGCTATATTTATTGGATTTAGCTAATAATATTGTTCCCCAACTTATTTTTCACTAGCATCTATTTCTATTATTATATAGTCACTTTTTTCATTTATACTAATAATGCTTAATGCTTCATTCACTATCATTACTATCAATGCTTATCACATCTATCATGTCATCTAATTCATCTAGAATTTTTACTCTCTCTAAATTTTAATTATATATATTAAGGGATTTATTTGCTAAATGATTAGTTTGTCTACAAATATAGCAATTACATTTTTTTATTACTAGATTTTTTAACATATCTATTGGATTTTCTACCTTTTGGTAACTTTTACTTTTTCTTATAAATTTTGTCTTTATATATTTCTTTCTAATATATTAATCATATTTATCAAGTCTTTCTAATTTTCTATAATACTTTTTTCTCCTTCTTTCTTCTCTATACTGTTGTAGAGTATATATATAACTTTTCTACAAAATCCATAACTTAACTTTTTAAGTGTTTTTTGCATATCCATTTCTAGACATTTCTCTAAAATAATTCATTGTAAACATTACTCGTAGACCTATTCCTAGATTTTGTCAATAATTTCTTTCTTTCTATTTCTCTTTCTAGATTTTCAGACAATTTTTTATGGTATCCATCTGCTATATCTTCATCAAATTCTCTTTTTGTTTTTTGAAGCTAAATTTAAATAGTTTTGACTAAATTCTTTTATATATTTATAGCTTCCTAAAGTTTTTTTTTTAAAAGCATCAATTATCCTGAGTTGTAATCCACTATCAAGTATCACAATAGGATCATGTCACAAAATTTGGCTTAACAAACAACTTTTCCCAAGCTAATGGAAGGTACCACGCAACTCCTAAGACAGTTTATGAATACCTGCTAACCCAAAGGATCCAAGGCATCTCCTTGAGCCTAGGCCACAAGGGTGCTGGCGGTAGTAGATTCACTCATCTCAGAACGGCCAAAAGATCTTCCACCACCATCTTTTCTTCTTACTTTCCATCTCGTCAACCTTCTTGTTAACCCGTTCAACCTCATCCTTCAGTTCTTCAATCCCTCCTTTCAACTCCTTCACATCACCACCTATCTGTTTTACGGACTCTTTCAGGGAACTCAACTCTGCTTCTAATACGTGGATTCGCCTCCTTGCGAGGTAATCCGAAACATGTTGATATATCTTGCTCAGCTTGTGTCGAATGCCTCCTCCAAAGAAGTCGCCTTTATGTCCTCTGCCTCCTGCTTCTTCGGATTTGGCACCATTGTTATTGGTGTCAGTGTGCTTCTCGGCAGTGGTGGTGGACTCTGGAATGGGCTTGTTGGGAGTCTTGGAAGCAGCACCGCCGCCGGCGATGGAAGGGGTGGGCAGAATCACAGATTTTTTTTTATTTCTTGATCTTCCCTTTAAACAGGTAACGGAGCCGTCTCGCTGCATCTCTGGCACCACTGTTCTGTGGGAGCGTAGAGCGAGTCTCAGCTTCCTAAAGTTAATTATTGTAGTTGAACTATTGCAATATCTTGCAAATTTGTACTTTTTGCTTTACTCGAATTAAATTATAATAAAATCATTTTGATTTTGCTAATAAAATTTATAAGATCACGTTCTAAAACTTTTAATTTTTCTAATTCATCTAGTCATTTTTGCTTATATAATAAATATAAATTCAATGCAGTTTGTCCTAATAACATTTCCAAATAACTACGCATATCATCTATTTGAATATGATGGTTGTGCTAATTTCTTATTGCATCTGCTTCCCATTTATCAATAACTTCAGGTCAAAGTTGAAAATTCCAACTTGCTAAATTTAACATTGTCCCATTATTAACTGACGCAGGTATGTAACTAACACTGTCTAGTGGCTGTCTTTTTCCATGGATTTTATATTTATATTCATGTCTATTAAAAGGTTTTCATGCATTTAATGTTTGTCTGCCTCTTAAATCATATGTCTCAGTCCTGTTATGCTAATCAAGTTCTAGGTTGTTTATTACTGGTTGTCCCACTTTATGGCGGTGCATTGGTACTACGACCCTCTTTAGTTATAGTTCTTTCTATCAATGAAAACTTCTCTATTTGATTTAAAAATCAAAATCGTAACTATTTTTTATTCTATTATATCTTCTGTATATTGTGTTTTATATTCTGTATCTAAAGTTTCTACGGCTTTTGTTTTATTACCATTGTATTGTATCATTAATTCATCATACCTATTATATAATATTCTATTCATATCTAAATATGTGAATTCTTTTTTGCTATTCATCATAATGATTTATGTTTCTTCTAAATCGTTGTCATCTTGTTTGCTAGCACCACATCCTGCTTCTTATCTGTAGCTTCCAAACCTAATATTTAGATTGCTATTTGAATTTTTGTTCATCATATTTTCTTCAAGAACTAATATATTACCTTCTATAAATTTTTTTTTATTTTCCATTCTGATTTTGCATTTATTTCAGTAGGAAACTTTTTGGCAAGTATAGCTTTTATTCCTTTGCTACCTAGTATTTTAATCATCTGGTCTTCTTCATGTCTGTAATTAGTTTTACTATTTTGACTAAACCTATTTAAAACTCCTACATATTTTAATAAATTATTTTCTCCTTGTTTCATATTATAACCTCTACTTTTAAGCCCTATCTTTTTGTTTTTAAAGAAATTTTTGCTTTCTACTAAATAGTTTGGAGTAAAATACACCAATCCACCTTTATTATTCGTATCTAACTCTATAGTTCCTAGCAAAGCTTGTTGTATATCCGTAAAACGATTATCATAGAGAGTGACTAAAATTTTAACTCCTAAATTTTCTCCACGTAATTCTTGAATTTATTGTACAATCATTCATAATGGAATTGTCTATATTTTTAATGATATAATATAGATTTACTTAAAATATTTCCTTTTCGGCATATCTAAGATGGTTTTATTAATTCTATTTTATTATGTCTAAAATGTTCTATTTGGGTTTCATTTTGACTCTACTACTCATTACCCTAGTTATCCAGTTTATATTGACTTTACTTTGAGAAAAAATGAGTTTAGGATGTTCCATAATTATAGTACTGTTTACTAATTGGTCTTTTAAAATTTTGATTATTTTCCTTGTCTTTATTTCCTAAACTAATATTCTTAAATTGGCTTATTAAACTATTTATGTCTTCTTTAAACTTACTATTTTATCCTAACTTATTTTCTAATTGTTGTACCCTTGTTTCAAGATTATTTAATTTTTCACAAAATTTTAATAGTGTTAAAATTTGTATATTGGATTGTTTAGTTTGTACTTGCTCTCTCTTACTTATGCCTTGATATTTACTAAGACTTTCCGGATCTTTGTTATATTTTTTTAACTTTCTTGAATGCTTCTATATATTCTAAATTATTCATTCACCATATGTAATTTTTCTAATTTCTTCTAATTTTTCATTCAATTTTATTTGCAAATTTTCTAATTTCTGTACTTGTCTATGGACCTAACAAATTTGTTTATCTACTTGTTGCAGGAAATTTTTTATTTTAGATTCTAATGTTTTAGGTGTTTGAAGTTCTATTTCAATCAAGTATGTACTACAGGGTTTAAAACTTTCTTCTAAATTGTTTATTTTAATATTTATTTGATTACCTTGTTCTTTTATATAATCTAGTCTCTTCTTTAACCCTTTTATTAACTGGTTATTTTTCTTATTAAAGCCTATGATTACTCTAACAATATTTAGCCTTTTATCAAATTCTTCTTTTTAATTGTTTAGAAAATTTATAATTAGATCTATCAGTGTTAGAATTACAATCTATTCAAAAATTATCAATTTTCTTTTATTACACACACTTCATTCTAATCCTTAGCACCTTAGCAATTGAAATTCTAATTGTTGTCTAACTAATTTTCTTTTATTATATTTTTTTCATAGACTAACTAATTCTAATTGTTGTCTAACTAACCTTATTTTATCTTTTATTTTTTTCTTTCTTCTTAACAAGTTCACTAGAGTATTTAAAGTTGCTAATTTGATCAAAATATTTATACTTTTAATTTCATCTTTTAGCTGTTGCATTATTATTGTATATGTACTAGATAAATTGAAGGCTCTGATACTAGGGAGTAAGACATTTCTGGCAAAATTTTTTATTTTATAAGTACCAGTATTGTCTCTCATAGGTATTTGACACTTTGTTAGACTTTGGGCCTGTTTGGATTACGGTAGTTTATTGAAAATACTTTTTTAATAGAACTTTTAATAAAAGTGCGTATTCTGTGCTTATGCACTTTTAAATATATTGTTTGGAGACATAATTCAATAAGTATTTATTGTATTGGATTATGTGTAATTTGAAAAATTTTAAATGCATTTATCTCTTTATTTAGTTGATAATATAGGTTTACTGCAAATTTAAGGATGAGACAGCAAATTTAAGGTTTACTGCTAGACTTATGTTATATTAGATATCTTAATGTTTTATCCTTTTGAATTTTTTTCGACAACTTTATTTAGATAATAAGAATCATGGTTGTTACTCTTAGGATTTTGTACTTATCTTTCATAAATTCTATTGAACTGAGTCCATATTGCAATAAAAGTTAAAGCTAAATAATATTGAAATTTTAGTTACATGAGTTTCTATTAGTTATATATTTTAAAACAAAGAATACCATTTTCAATGATGATACAAAGTAAAAAACTCATAATGTAAAAAATAAAAGTTATCTCATAATGTTATATTAAATATTCTTAAAAAAAAAGAAACAGCTTTTTTTTGTTAATTTTGAGAAGGAAATCACTTCATGTGTTGCACAATAAAATAGACAACAAACTAAAGAATGGATAAAGAAAGAAAGTCTATAAAGCTTGTACCCCATACAACTCTTTACTATTTTTACCAATTTTGTTATTAGTTGTATAAGAATTTGTAGAATTTTTTTCAATCTTTTTGTTTAGAATTTAAAATTTGATGGTGTAATATATAATTTTCAACTTAATCAATTGAATATCTTTGCAAAGCCATAGTCATGGTTTTGCACTTGATAGTGGATTCTTTTCTTTTTTGATTTGCTCTAAGAACTATAAAATAGGACCAATTCAACTTTAAACATCAATAGATTCATTGACATTTGATTTTTCTTGCATATAATGACATTAATTTTGATTTAAGTTCAATATCATAAATATAATCAACATTATTCATTTCATACACGTGCGAAGCACATGCATTTTGCTAGTTAACGTATAAAATATAGAATTCACAGTTTACTATGGATTAATTTTTGTGTTTTAGGTTAAAGAAACTTTGAACTCATAAATGGGAAAAGGTTCCAAGATCTCATATTTGATTTTCAAACTCTTATTTTTAAAATGTTTTTCTTCTAAGGTTTTGATTCTCCTTCTTAAAAAAAAAATTAAAGACTTTGAGAGTAGAACCAAACTTGATTAGACCATTTACGATCCTCATTTTGTCCCAAAAAAAGTATGATTGAGTCTAGGAGTGATAGTAATGCAAACTTTGAGTTAGAATATAGAATATAGAGTGCTGCAAAGAGTGAAAAAGAATTCTATCAAGTTTAAAAAAGAATATTTGTTAGTTATTTTTACTATTTTATTTTTCTCTCTAAAAGTCGTTCCTTGTCTACAACTTAGATAAAAAGTTTTGATCTAATAAAAGGTAGGGTTTTTTCAATTGAAGTAAGGATTTTCTAAGTCACTAATAATAAAATTGTCTTTTTCTCATATTAAAATTATTTCTTAATTTATTTGGGCATGTTCCAATTGAAAAGGTCAATTTTCTCCTAAATAAATTGATACTTAGACGAGTACTTTCTAACAAAGAATAGAAATAACAACCTTCCAAATTAATCTATAACTTCAACACATGATGTTGGGCTTGGGGTTATCCCACAAAACCCAAGCCCGACACATGAAATAAGATAACATGATTAATAGAAGAATCTTTAGATAAGTTTTTGTTATTAGATCATTGGGATAATTTTAAAAACCTCCCCTGAGGTTTCTGACTGTTTCACTACCCTCCCCTGAGGTTTTCTAAATATCATTAAAGCTCCCTTAAAACTATGTTCTTGTAATAAATTAGCCCAATTCAAAATAACCAATAATAAAAAAATGATTTCAAGAGTGAGAAGAATATTTCATATCAAAAGCACCTCTTAAATTATTACTAGTTGGTTAATTTAGAATCAAAAGGAAATATTAGTTAAAAATAGAAAATAAAGACTAAACTTTAGCATGAGTATAATAGAATTTAGTAACAATGACCATTTTTCATAGAACTACATAAAATGGCAAAATCAAAGTATTGGAGAGGAAAACTTGTTAATTTGGAATCAAGATTTACCGGTAAAATTTCTAAACTCTTAGTATCAGAATTTGAAAGATTTTGAACAGGAATTGAACAAGACATAGTTTGGCCTTTTCAAGAAAAAAAAATCACAATAAATGGCTGATGATAAAAAAAATATAGAATATGCTAAAATGTGTTACATTTTTTAAATTATTTCTTTAACTTATGGGGTTCATTATTTCACATGATTAACAAGAAATTTCTATTATTTGTAATTTAATAAAAAAACTCTCAAGCAATGTTTGGATTAATAAAAAGGATGTGATTTTAATGGCAAAGCAAATAAATCAAAGTAGAAAAAAAATTTTCTAACCATCTTGTTTGGTTTACATATACAAAGAAAAGAAAAAAAAACCAAATATTTTGGAAAAGAAAGGAAAGAGTAAATTATGTGCAATTACATTTTATCCACAACTTAATAAAATCTAATTGTAAACATATTTTCATAGTTTACCCTCTTTTTGTGTATTTTCATATTCATCTTGTTATTCTTATGAAAAATTTATGAAATAATAATATTTCAATAGGGATTTTAATCTTTTTTAGGAGAAAGAAATTACAAAAACTACTACAATGCAGCAGGAATTGAACAAGAAAGTTTGGCCTTTTCAAGAAAAAAATATCACAATAAATGGCTAATGATAAAAAAATATAGACTATAAAAAATTATGTTATGTATTTTAAATTATTTCTTTAACTTACAGGGTTCATTATTTGACATGATTAACAAGAAATTTCCATCATTTGTAATTAAAAAAAACTCTCAAGCAGCATTTGGATTAATAAAATGGATATGATTTTAATGGCAAAGCAAATAAATCAAAGTAGAAAAAAAATTTTCAAACCATCTTGTTTGGATTATGCATACAAAGAAAAGAAAAGAAACGCCAAATATTTTGCAAAAGAAAGGAAAGAATAGATTGTGTGCAATTATATTTTACTCTTCGATAGTGAAATTTTTGTAAATCCAAGAATAATTTTCGTAGGGTATCCTTGGTCTACATCTATTTTCATCCAAAATAGTATGATGATGAGTTTGATAGCATGCTCCTTGGTAAATTTGGGGCTTTTGCTAAATATTATAGTTTCTACATATTTACACCCATCTTGGGAGGATAAAGAATTAACTGCATATGTTAATTTTCTCCCAAATTGGTCTATTTGCTATGGATCAGAAAATACTAATGTATATACAAATACATAATCTAAGAGATTCTGTGGGGTGACTTTGATTTTTTGTCCGCTAATGTTTAATTCTGATGGCTGATATATACCTAGGTACAAAGACACTCTACAAATGCTATAAATTAAATGACATTTATAATTTTCTTTTTCTAAAGGAATTACTTGACACAAAGGATTAGTTCTAAGACAAGCACTGAAATTCCCATAATATGACTCTCAAGTGAACAACATTCTCTGCCGATGAAATTTGAATTTTTGGATATCTTGTAAAAATTCTTGAATTGTGATCATCTTTTTAATTTCACTATTTTGAGATTTAGAGATGATCATTTTTTGGATTTCATAAGGAAGTAGTGCCAAGGTTTTGTTGTCGGAAGAAGAAAAATCGGGGATTCTTCTGAAAATTTCTCTCTCTTTTTATAGGAATTCTTAGTATCACGATCCAGTGAAAAAGATGATTTTTTGCCTTTAGCCAATGGGGCTAAAAGATTTTTCAGTTTTTCTATTAATTGTTCTTTTTCTTCATTTAACTTTATACATCTATCATTTAACAATTTAAAATTTCTAGACATTGTTTTATAATGGATACATAATTCTAACTTTCTTTCTAAAATACTTTCTACGACGTTTTCATTTTTTGCACTTCTATTTACATAAAAATTAATTCCTATATTTTTTCTACATGCATATACTGCTTCTTGAAAACTGTAAAAACCTTTATACCAAAACTTTTGAAAAATTTCTATTTGTTGTAAAACTTTTACCCATTGATGATATATTATTGGATGATATTTTCGGAATACAACATAATAGGAAAGTTTTTATGTTGGGGATTTTGTTCCATTTTTGAAAAATAATGTGTTAATGCATTTAAAACTCTTAATCCTTTTGATGCATCTCCTCTAGCATTCCATATATTATCAAGCAAGCATTGCTAACTATCGTCTAATGCTACATTTGTTAAAAATGATTTAAAGTTGAGATTAGTTTCTTTGATAATTTGGGAAGTGAGATCAGATCAAAAGTCAAGTTCTTCCCTTTCATCTGCAAAATCACAACAAAAAAAATTAGCACTTTTCTAGATAGATAATCTGCCAAGCTATTATCTTTACCTTTTATGTGATCAAATCTCACCTAATAACCGTTTCCTGTTATCGTATTTACAAAATTCGGCTGTCTTTTACTACTTAATTTTTTATTAATAGTTTTATTATAAAATTTTACTATCGCTTCATAGTCAGTTTTAACTATAAATGGTTTATTTAGGAATAATCTAAAGGTATTAGGAGGGGAAAGCACTATACATCTCCCCTCCCCACCCCTATTTGCCTTCCTAGCAAAAAACATGAAGAAAAACTCACACTTTCGCATCAATTTTCAGCCATTTGATGAATTTATTGTTGAGTTTTTCTAGCCTTTTTTTTCCCCAAAATTGACCTGCTAGCAGAAATGCTTGCTTTTGTTATTATTGATTGTTTTGCAAGTTTGAAAGAATCAAGAAGAAGTACAGCAAAGTAAACATCCGGTGTCTAAGGAATGGGTGCGTGGTAGGCTGCAAAGGTGAAAGCATTGCGATATGAACATGCAGTGGTGGAGCTTGCAGGCAGAGAAAGAGACTTGTTTAAGCTAGAAAAAGAGCTACTCTGCCTTAAGGTGAAGAAATTGGAAGGGAAGAATAAAGGAGAAAACTTTCTCCGGGATAAGATTTCAGTGATGTCAGATCATGTTGCTGCTGTAAGGTCTGAAGTTGAAGCTTTGCGAGAAGCTTTTTCTGTCACTGAGGCAGAGACAAAGGAAGTTTTGACAAATGCTCCTGTCTTCAGGTCTCGAGTGTTGGCTGATATACTGGATGTCATGTGTATGTTCTATTCGGCAAAATTGTTGGGTAGAACCTATGTGTGTTGCCTGGGTTCGATAGACTTGGTATTGGCTGATTTTGTGGTTGATGTATTTTCCAAGAAGTTCGATGCGAGGCTTCAGAATCCAGGTCTTATGAGATTTACTGCGATGGATTTGAAGCAAAAGCCGATGCCATACCTCATAGCAGTTGGGCGACATATAAATACTTCCCGACCGCTGCAACTAAGCCAAAAACTGATTCTCAGCCAAGAAGCACAGGGATTGGTAGGCAGGAGGTTGGGTCACGACACATTCGATTTACTGATGAAAAACATACAAAGAATTTTGCAGTAATATATAGAATATATTATATACCCTTATCTTCTCATCTAAATCCTAAATTTATAATGACTCCAACTCTTAAAGAAGAAACAACTTTATTACAAGTAGATGCAGATAGACCTACAACTTATACTCCGAAAAGATTAAAATGGAATGAAATAACTATACCCAGTGAATTTGAAATTAAAAATCCACAAATAGCAAGAAATATAGAACAAACAACTGCAGAAGATATTATAGAAAAACCTGATGGTAATACTCTAATAAGATGAAGATATTTAAGACTTTGAATTATTATTACCTTATTTGAATTACTCTCTATTTTGATTTGGCTAATTCATGCATTTATGTTTACATATTTTATTAAATTTTTACTGAAATCATTGGTAAGATCTTGAAGCCTTGTGAGACCGTTGGTAAGTCCAGGATAGGATGTTCCCGGCATAGTGCTCAGTTGTTCCTGATTAGGTAAAACTTTAAGTAAATATTGAACATGGCTGCATTTCTTAGACAATTAAAAATAGTATCTAATTCAAAGTAAGATAATATAGTACAAAGTCATGAATATCATATGCCTATAAATAATTCAGACTGGACAATCCCAGAAGAAAGAATAGAACATATTTATAGAATAGACCCTTTAGATTTCAAAACAGCTTTATCAGTTAAAACACATGAAGAAACAATATCTATTCAAGAAGAATATCAATCAATTCCATTACTAAATCATAGTACAATTCAGAAATATTTAAGTAAAGGATATCGATACATTCATATAGGTTTAATACAAATTGCAGTAAAACCTCTATTCCATTTAAGAGTAGACGTTCCAATATATTTAGCATTAAGAGATACTAGACTCAAAAGATATAAAACTTATTTTTTACAATTATAAAATTATGTCTGATACAATATTCATTATTATATATTGATCAATCAGCTCCACTATCTATTAAAGCTACATGTGTTTCTTTGAAATCTTAATTTTATCACATTGGTTTGATCTCCGAATTCTTGATTGAATCCAGTCCACCATTTGATTTTGAATTCTCTGACTAGTGACATTGGAAGGGATTTTTCTAATTCTTGATGAATTTTGAAACTCCAGCAAAATATCCATGGTACTTTGAACTCCATATGGAATAATATTGGTCTTATATACTCTTCCTCCTTTGCTCTTTTGAGATAAGTCTGAAATCCCATAAACACATTTGGAGGTAGTATTTCCTTTTGAGGGCAGAACCATTGCCACAAATGATTGAACCAAATTGGAAATTCTCTGTTACAATTTTCTTTGAATGTGAAGAACCATGAATGATTGAATGGTCTATATAAAAAAGCACGATACCATGCCATTTTATAATCTTGATATGTGAATCCATCTGGAATGAATCTGACTGAGAATGATTTTTTAGAATAAAGAGAAATCCATTCATTTGGTGAACAAACTTTCTTTATTATACACTTGGAATGACTAATTATATTTGGATTCTTTTTGTCTGGAATTGGAATATTTCTACAGATTGAGTATCTGTAAGAATTAATTTCGTAATAATCCAAATTTTTTGAAGGATCATCGGGTTGCCAATAACATTTTTGAGGAAAGATTCTTTGAGTAAGCTGATTAAGTGTAGAATATATTGGTATTTCTTGGAATTTTGTTAAAGTAATATGTTGGGTAAATGGTTTTGTAAAATAGGTATTTTCTGTGGATTTTTCTGGCAATTTTGGTATTTGTTGGATTGGTCTAATTTGAGAGGAAATTGGAGTACAAGCAGCTTGACTGTAGGTTAGGGCTGGAAAGTCTGATAGTAATTGAAATATATTTTGAGTTACAGGAGTAAGACTCATCTCATAATCTTGAGGAGTCTTTGGTCTAGAATTTCCTGCTTTTAAATCCATATTCCTGCAAAATCAAAAAACAACATCTTTAAGTTGGTTAGATAATTGTTTATTTTGATCTTTGTAATGTTGAAGAAATTCTTCATTCCTTCCTGCTCTTCGTAGGACTTGAATTCTAATGGTATTTCTTTGAATCTCTCTTTGGATGAGAAAAGCTCTCTCCTTTGGTGTAAGGGTTGTGAAATGGCTTTGCTGAATATATATTGTATCATGTTTGAAAATTTGATAGGCTGGAATACTCTGTCTTCCATTTCTGGTCTGAATAAAATATTGATATCCTCTGGATTGAAGAACTGCTTCTTTGTTTAAGAGGTTAGGAGAATCTCTTTGGGTTCTTAAATAATTTGTATATTCTCGATCAGTTCTTTGGGCCATCATTTCACGATCCATGTCCTTGTAAAAATTCTCTAATAAGAAAATCTGGTAATGAATTATTTTCTCCTTTTATAAATTCAATTTCAAAATCGAAAACAGATAAAATAGCTTGCCATCTAGCAAATATTTGTTTTGAAACTATATTTTGAACGTCCTTTTGTAAAATTTCTTTTACAGATTTACAATCTATTATAATTAAAAATTTTTTATTATACAAATCATCTTGAAATTTTGATATGCATAAAACTATTGATAAAATTTCTTTTTTAATAGTTGAATAATTCTTTTGAGGGTCAGACCATGTTCCTGAATGAAATCTAACTAATTCTTCTTTTGATTCTTCTATTCTTTGTTTTAATATACCCCCATATCCTAATTCTGATACATCTGTTTCAACTATCATGAATGCTTTAGGATGTGGTAAACATAAACATGGTAATGATTCAATTTTTTCTTTTAAATATTTTATTTTTTGAGTATGTTCTTCTGTCCAAGGTTTTGGGTTTTTCTTTAGTCTATTAAATAATATAGAACATTCTTGCCTTAATTTAGGAAAGAAATCTGCTATATAATTCAAACATCCTAAAAACCTTTGTAATTGATTTTTATCTTTTATCTCATCTGAAAATTTAGTAGCAAATTCTAAAGCTCTATCAATTGGTTTTATTGTTCCTTGATATATATTGTGTCCTAGAAATCTTATTTTTGTTTGAAATAATTTCATTTTTGGGGCTGATACCACTAATCCATTTTTCTTAACTGTTTTTAGAAATAAATTTAAATGTTTAAAATGTTGTTCTATTGATTCTGAAAATATTAATACATCATCTATGTATACAATACTGATTGAACTATAGGAATTAAAAATATCATTCATTATATTTTGAAATTCTGATGGTACATTTTTTAATCCAAATGGCATAACCTTCCATTCATAATGACCAAAAGGTGTTGTAAATGCTGTTTTATATCTATCTTCTGGGGTTATTAATATTTGCCAATATCCAGATTTTAAATCAAATTTAGAAAATATTTTTGCATTAAATAATCTGTTAAGCAAATCCTTTTTATTAGGAATGGGATATCTAATCCATTGTAAAACTTTATTTAATGGTTTATAATTTATGACTAATCTTGGAACTCCTCTTTCTTTTTCAGCTTGATTCATTACATAAAATGCAGCACAACTCCAAGGTGATTTTGAAGGTGTTATTAATCCTTTGTCTATTAATGTTTTTATTTCCTTTTTACAAAATTCTAATAAATCAGAATTCATTTGTATTGGTCTAGCTTTTGTTGGAATATTCTTTTCATTAAATTCTTTTTCATATGATAATTCTATCATATGTTGTTTTCTATCCCAAAAAGCATTAGGAATATCTGCACAAATTTCTTTTTGTAATAATTCTTCTAATTCTGAAATTCTTTTCTGTATTCTAATGTCTTTCAATTGTTCTTCAATTTTTAAATAAGATTTTTCTTCTTTAATATAATTTTTATGTTGCTGTACTTTAGTAATAGTACTTATTGTTCTATAAATAGTGACATGCATTTATTGTTCTATAATAAAAGCTAGTGGCATGCATTTGCTCATAAGTTGGTTGATTTTTTCTTGTAAATTAGTACTACATTTAATAATGCTTGTTCTTATAATAGTTGATGAGCTCAGCTCAATTTTTTGCTTGTACCTCAACAATTTGTGCTCTATGTTGCTTAAATGTGCCTTAGGGGATGTGGAGCTAACTAATATGCAACTGAAGCCAGAGGCCCTCAATGCGTTGAAGTTGCCTATAAAGGTTAAGGCAGGATTTCTTGGGTCAGTGAAGCTTAAGGTTTGTGGGAATGCTTTAACTTTTTAAATATTTTTTTCCAACAAACGGAATTAGTACTTTTATATATTAACACTTGATAGTACGAGAGTTAGTTACAATTTAACTTTTTAAATACATAGGAACCCAATTATGTGTTTATTGAAATTTTGATTCTACACTATAAAAATTTGTTTGACTTTGTGTTGTAAACACTTTGTAAAAATGTCTCAAGTCTATCCTTTACATCTAAAAATGGAATTTCAGCTCCCACAGTCTAATAGCATGTGTTATTAGTGATCATTACAGCAAACACATTTGTCATACTTGAGGAACAATTGTTTTTTTTTTTTTTTTTTGTTTGGGGGGAAGGGGGGAGATTTGACTTCTGGTGTATTATGTGTTTTACGTGCAAGTATTTGCTCAGACTCAACCCTTGTGTTCCTTTAGCAGAGTGCATTCTAGCTAATGCTATTTTAGTTCAGCCTGTGATGCTTTAATAGTTCTTTTTGTCTATATGTCATGGTCTGAAAGAGTCTGATCTGTGAGTTAAGCAAAACTTCAAGTTTATTTATTTGCTTCAAAGCAATATGATCCCTTTTTATGGCACTTGCTGTCTAGTTGCATAGGGAATAATCATATGATGGGAATGGTAATTTTTTTTATTGCAAGGTCAAAATGGGTAATGAATGTGCAGGCATTAAGAAAAATCCTCATTGAAATTCAAACGCAGAACTGTGGGTGTCTGTTTTGATATTGAATTTGCATATCTTGCAATTAGAATATTGGTTTCATTAATTTGAGGTCTTTCACAAGATCAGATGAGTTTATCATCTGGTAAATCTTACGATGCTATAGTGTTCTCTTTGATTGATCTCTAATGTCAATTGTCAAGATGGCTAGAATGATACTTAACTCTTCTCTCCCCCTGGCCCGTGCAAAGGAAAGAAAACTAGCAGGATTTTACATCCAACTCCGTTGCAGAAAGCTAAGATGTTTTCCTTCAATTAATAAAACTTCCAACTCCTTAGAACAATTTTACTTCCTCTGTTTCTCGCCCTCTCCGTCTCCCTCTCTCTCTCTCGATTTGAAAGCTTTTCAGTATTTTTTATGGTTATGGATTATAGGTTCCATGGAGCAAGCTTGGCCAGGATCCAGTTTTAGTTCACCTGGATCGTATATTTTTACTTGCTAAGCCTTCAACTCAGGTTGAAAGTTCTAGTGAAGATGTGGTGCTGTCCATTACATACATTTGTTTGAATCATAGAAAGTAAAGAAGAATATTTTTAATCTTATAAGCTAATCTAGCCATTCCCATTTCTTGTAAATTATTTAATACTTCATATTCTGCTTTGCCATCTATGTTCCATTCATAAATTGAGTCTCCATCATATTTATTGGTACGAAATTTTGATCTTTCTTCATATTGAATATCTGGAGGGCTAGGTCTTGGATAATAATTCTTTGTACTTACCATTTTCCAATTTTTATTATTATTATTATAAATCCTTCTTCTTTTTATTTTATTTATTTGATTATCTTTGGTTTCTTCAAATTGTTTTTCTATTGGTAAAATTATATTTTCTTCGATTTCTGAATTTATTGATTCTTCAGATGGATTATTTATATCTTCAGATGAATTGTCTTCTATTATTTGGTCTAATGTATTTATTTTAGGAGTTTGAGGCTTAGATATAATGATTGTGATATTCTATTTAGTATATTGTCTGTAGTATTTATTTTTTGATTATTAATATTTTGGATTAACTCTTGTTCTTTTTCTCTTGTCAAACTTCTAGGTTGGAAATGTGGTGCTAAAATATCATTAGGGAATTTAGATTCTGGTCTCTTTAGTGTATCTATTTTTGTATTTAATACTTCCATATGTTGAGATATTGTATGAAGAATTTGATTTGTATAATTATTTTGTTGATAAATCTTCTTGATATCTTCTAAATTTATTCTAAAAAATATAACAATAAGAAAATAAGATACAAAAGAACTGAAGGAAATAAACCAGAAAAGAAAAGAAAATTTATTAAAAAGAAAATTATTTGCTACAAATGTGGGAAAATAGGACATAAAGCAAATAAATGTAATTTAAAAGAAAAAATTACTGAAATTTGTGCAGAAGAAGAAGAGATTAAAAATAAATTAATAAACTTATTAATAAATGAAAAAGATCAAAGTTCAGAAGATGATTTTTATAATGATTTAACTAGTTCAGAAAGTGAAGAAAATTGTAATTGTACTCCAAAATATATAAATATTATAACTAAAAAAGAAGATAAAGAATTCTTATTAGATATAATAGAAAAGATTAATGATCCAATAGCTAAAAAAGAATATTTGGGAAGATTAAAAAGTTTAATTATTCAAGAAAATAAAATGCCAAAGATAATAGAACCTTTTAGCATTTCGAAATTAATAGATAAATACCCAAATATAAATATAATGAAAAAAGAAACGACTAAAGATCTTTAAACAGAAATCAATAATCTTAAAACACAGATAAAACAATTACAACAAGAGATTATAGAATTAAAAACAAAAGATTTAGAAATAGAAGCAAAAATAACCTTAATAAATAATCAACCATCAACTTCTAATTCTAAAACAGAAGAAATATTTATATCAGAAAAACCAATAGATGAAACTCAATATTTAAATACAATAGAAAAAATAATATTTCAAAAAATGGTATGCTTTAGTAACTATTACTGTAGAAGATTTCAAAGAAACACATGTAGCTTTAATAGATAGTGGAGCTGATTCAAGTTGTATTAAAGAATGAATAATTCCTACTAAATATTGCGAAAGAACAAATGAAACACTAATGGCAGCAAATGGAGAGAATCTACAAGTAAAATATAAATTTACAAAAGGATCAATATATAATAATGAATATTGTATCAGACATAATTTTATAATTGTAAAAAATATAAATCATGATATAATATTAGGAACACCTTTTTTAATTCAAATTTACCCATTTACAGTAAACCATGAAGGAATTTCAATAAATATAATGGGAAAAACTATTATTTTTAAATTTTTAACTCCAATAAGACAAAGAGAATTACAGACCTTACAAACAAATTCTATTTATAGAACAATAAATACTATTACTAAAGTACAGCAACATATAAATTATATTAAAGAAGAAAAATCTTATTTAAAAATTGAAGAACAATTGAAAGACATTAGAATACAGAAAAGAATTTCAGAATTAGAAGAATTATTACAAAAAGAAATTTGTGCAGATATTCCTAATGCTTTTTGGGATAGAAAACAACATATGATAGAATTACCATATGAAAAAGAATTTAATGAAAAGAATATTCCAACAAAAGCTAGACCAATACAAATGAATTCTGATTTATTAGAATTTTGTAAAAAGGAAATAAAAACATTAATAGACAAAGGATTAATAATACCTTCAAAATCACCTTGGAGTTGTGCTGCATTTTATGTAATGAATCAAGCTGAAAAAGAAAGAAGAGTTCCAAGATTAGTCATAAATTATAAACCATTAAATAAAGTTTTACAATGGATTAGATATCCCATTCCTAATAAAAAGGATTTGCTTAACAGATTATTTAATGCAAAAATATTTTCTAAATTTGATTTAAAATCTGGATATTGACAAATATTAATAACCCCAGAAGATAGATACAAAACAGCATTTACAACACCTTTTGGTCATTATGAATGGAAGGTTATGCGATTTGGATTAAAAAATGCACCATCAGAATTTCAAAATATAATGAATGATATTTTTAATTCCTATAGTTCATTCAGTATTGTATACATAGATGATGTATTAATATTTTCAGAATCAATAGAACAACATTTTAAATATTTAAATATATTTCTAAAAACAGTTAAAAAAAATGGATTAGTGGTATCTGCCCCAAAAATGAAATTATTTCAAACAAAAATAAGATTTCTAGGACACAATATATATCAAGGAACAATAAAACCAATTGATAGAGTTTTGGAATTTGCTACTAAATTTCCAGATGAGATAAAAGATAAAAATCAATTACAAAGGTTTTTAGGATGTTTGAATTATATAGCAGATTTCTTTCCTAAATTAAGGCAAGAATGTTCTATATTATTTAATAGACTAAAGAAAAACCCAAAACCTTGGACAGAAGAACATACTCAAAAAATAAAATATTTAAAAGAAAAAATTGAATCATTACCATGTTTATGTTTACCACATCCTAAAGCATTCGTGATAGTTGAAACAGATGCATCAGAATTAGGATATGGGGGTATATTAAAACAAAGAATAGAAGAATCAAAAGAAGAATTAGTTAGATTTCATTCAGGAACATGGTCTGACCCTCAAAAGAATTATTCAACTATTAAAAAAGAAATTTTATCATTAGTTTTATGCATATCAAAATTTCAAGATGATTTGTATAATAAAAATTTTTTAATTAGAATAGATTGTAAATCTGCAAAAGAAATTTTACAAAAGGACGTTCAAAATATAGTTTCAAAACAAATATTTGCTAGATGGCAAGCTATTTTATCTGTTTTCGATTTTGAAATTGAATTTATAAAAGGAGAAAATAATTCATTACCAGATTTTCTTACTAGAGAATTTTTACAAGGACATGGATCGTGAAATGATGGCCCAAAGAACTGATCGAGAATATACAAATTATTTAAGAACCCAAAGAGATTCTCCTAAACTCTTAAACAAAGAAGCAGTTCTTCAATTCAGAGGATATCAATATTTTATTCAGACCAGAAATGGAAGACAGAGTATTCCAGCCTATCAAATTTCCAAATATGATACAGTATATATTCAGCAAAGCCATTTCACAACCCTTACACCAAAGGAGAGAGCTTTTCTCATCCAAAGAAAGATTCAAAGAAATACCATTAGAATTCAAGTCCTACGAAGAGCAGGAAGGAATGAAGAATTTCTTCAACATTACAAAGATCAAAATAAACAATTATCTAACCAACTTAAAGATGTTGTTTATTGATTTTGCAGGAATATGGATTCAAAAGCAAGAAATTCTAGACCAAAGACTCCTCAAGATTATGAGATGAGTCTTACTCCTGTAACTCAAAATAGATTCCAATTACTATCAGACTTTCCAGCCCTAACTTACAGTCAAACTGCTTGTACTCCAATTTCCTCTCAAATTAGACCAATCCAACAAATACCAAAATTCCCAGAAAAATTCACAAAAAATACCTATTTTACAAAACCATTTACCCAACATATTACTTTAACAAAATTTCAAGAAATACCAATATATTCTACACTTAATCAGTTTATTCAAAGAATCTTTCCTCAAAAATGTTATTGGCAACCCGATGATCCTTCAAAAAATTTGGATTATTACGAATTAATTCTTACAGATACTCAATCTGTATAAATATTCCCCATTCCAGACAAAAAGAAACCAAATATAATTAGTCATTCCAAGTGTATAATAAAGAAAGTTTGTTCACCAAATGAATGGACTTCTCTTTATTCCAAAAAATCATTCTCAGTCAGATTCATTTCAGATAGATTCACATATCAAGATTATAAAATGGCATGGTATCGTGCTTTTTTATATAGACCATTCAATCATTCATGGTTCTTCACATTCAAAGAAAATTGTAACAGAGAATTTTCAATTTGGTTCAATCATTGGTGGCAATGGTTCGACCCTCAAAAGGAAATATTACCTCCAAATGTGTTTATGGGATTTCAGACTTATCTCAAAAGAGCAAAGGGGGAAGAGTATATAAGACCAATATTATTCCATATGGAGTTCAAAGTATCATGGATATTTTGCTGGAGTTTCAAAATTCATCAAGAATTAGAAAAATCCCTTCCAATGTCACTAGTCAGAGAATTCAAAATCAAATGGTGGACTGGATTCAATCAAGAATTCGGAGATCAAACCAATGTGATAAGATTCTTGACTACTGGAGACAAACTAAAATGGACAAATCAGCCAACCACTACTTCAACAACTACTCCAAAGAGGACAAGACAGCCAACTACTACTCCAACAACTACACCTACTCCAACCACTCCAAAGAAAGATAAAGAAAAGATGACAGATATGGCATCCGAGGAAATTGCAAGCAACTTTTTGATAAAGCAAATGATGCAGAATCCCGAGATGCTCAAAGAATATTTGAATTATTTGCAAAAGCAAGATAAGAAAGAAGAAACTGACAAAATTGAGGAGTCAGCTGGATCATCCGAATCCACTTTTGATCCCTTTGGTGGACCATGCGGACAAGACCCAAACGACTTTTGAAAAAAGATGTCGGCCACAATTCAAGAAAAGAAAATGAAATTCAAATGCAGATGAAATGCAAAGGCAGACGTCCCTATAAATAGATTCAAAATCAGAGGAAGAAGCATCGGTGAATAACCAAGCAATCCTCTTGTGATAAACCATTAGCAAACATCTCAATCCCTCTTATTCAATCCCTTTGTATTCAACGACTCTTGTATCTTTCCAATATTTTAATAAGAAGAACAAAGTTTGGAAGAATTCCACAATCATCAGATTCAAGCTTCCGTTAGCAACTCAAAAATTTTTGTAAGTTCCATTGTTAAAATAATAGTCTATGTTCATTTCAAGTTCATGTCAAGTAACCTGGGTAGAAATGGTATCAGAGCATATAAAAAAGAATTACATTTATTTATAAGTTTTGATCTAATAAAAGGTAGGGTTTTTTCAATTGAAGTAAGGATTTTCTAAGTCACTAATAATAAAATTGTCTTTTTCTCATATTAAAATTATTTCTTAATTTATTTGGGCATGTTCCAATTGAAAAGGTCAATTTTCTCCTAAATAAATTGATACTTAGACGAGTACTTTCTAACAAAGAATAGAAATAACAACCTTCCAAATTAATCTATAACTTCAACACATGATGTTGGGCTTGGGTTTATCCCACAAAACCCAAGCCCGACACATGAAATAAGATAAAATGATTAATAGAAGAATCTTTAGATAAGTTTTTGTTATTAGATCATTGGGATAATTTTAAAAACCTCCCCTGAGGTTTCTGACTGTTTCACTACTCTCTCCTGAGGTTTTCTAAATATCATTAAAGCTCCCTTAAAACTATGTTCTTGTAATAAATTAGCCCAATTCAAAATAACCAATAATAAAAAAATGATTTCAAGAGTGAGAAGAATATTTCATATCAAAAGCACCTCTTAAATTATTACTAGTTGGTTAATTTAGAATCAAAAGGAAATATTAGTTAAAAATAGAAAATAAAGACTAAACTTTAGCATGAGTATAATAGAATTTAGTAACAATGACCATTTTTCATAGAACTACATAAAATGGCAAAATCAAAGTATTGGAGAGGAAAACTTGTTAATTTGGAATCAAGATTTACCGGTAAAATTTCTAAACTCTTAGTATCAGAATTTGAAAGATTTTGAACAGGAATTGAACAAGACATAGTTTGGCCTTTTCAAGAAAAAAAAATCACAATAAATGGCTGATGATAAAAAAAATATAGAATATGCTAAAATGTGTTACATTTTTTAAATTATTTCTTTAACTTATGGGGTTCATTATTTCACATGATTAACAAGAAATTTCTATTATTTGTAATTTAATAAAAAAACTCTCAAGCAATGTTTGGATTAATAAAAAGGATGTGATTTTAATGGCAAAGCAAATAAATCAAAGTAGAAAAAAAATTTTCTAACCATCTTGTTTGGTTTACATATACAAAGAAAAGAAAAAAAAACCAAATATTTTGGAAAAGAAAGGAAAGAGTAAATTATGTGCAATTACATTTTATCCACAACTTAATAAAATCTAATTGTAAACATATTTTCATAGTTTACCCTCTTTTTGTGTATTTTCATATTCATCTTGTTATTCTTATGAAAAATTTATGAAATAATAATATTTCAATAGGGATTTTAATCTTTTTTAGGAGAAAGAAATTACAAAAACTACTACAATGCAGCAGGAATTGAACAAGAAAGTTTGGCCTTTTCAAGAAAAAAATATCACAATAAATGGCTAATGATAAAAAAATATAGACTATAAAAAATTATGTTATGTATTTTAAATTATTTCTTTAACTTACAGGGTTCATTATTTGACATGATTAACAAGAAATTTCCATCATTTGTAATTAAAAAAAACTCTCAAGCAGCATTTGGATTAATAAAATGGATATGATTTTAATGGCAAAGCAAATAAATCAAAGTAGAAAAAAAATTTTCAAACCATCTTGTTTGGATTATGCATACAAAGAAAAGAAAAGAAACGCCAAATATTTTGCAAAAGAAAGGAAAGAATAGATTGTGTGCAATTATATTTTACTCTTCGATAGTGAAATTTTTGTAAATCCAAGAATAATTTTCGTAGGGTATCCTTGGTCTACATCTATTTTCATCCAAAATAGTATGATGATGAGTTTGATAGCATGCTCCTTGGTAAATTTGGGGCTTTTGCTAAATATTATAGTTTCTACATATTTACACCCATCTTGGGAGGATAAAGAATTAACTGCATATGTTAATTTTCTCCCAAATTGGTCTATTTGCTATGGATCAGAAAATACTAATGTATATACAAATACATAATCTAAGAGATTCTGTGGGGTGACTTTGATTTTTTGTCCGCTAATGTTTAATTCTGATGGCTGATATATACCTAGGTACAAAGACACTCTACAAATGCTATAAATTAAATGACATTTATAATTTTCTTTTTCTAAAGGAATTACTTGACACAAAGGATTAGTTCTAAGACAAGCACTGAAATTCCCATAATATGACTCTCAAGTGAACAACATTCTCTGCCGATGAAATTTGAATTTTTGGATATCTTGTAAAAATTCTTGAATTGTGATCATCTTTTTAATTTCACTATTTTGAGATTTAGAGATGATCATTTTTTGGATTTCATAAGGAAGTAGTGCCAAGGTTTTGTTGTCGGAAGAAGAAAAATCGGGGATTCTTCTGAAAATTTCTCTCTCTTTTTATAGGAATTCTTAGTATCACGATCCAGTGAAAAAGATGATTTTTTGCCTTTAGCCAATGGGGCTAAAAGATTTTTCAGTTTTTCTATTAATTGTTCTTTTTCTTCATTTAACTTTATACATCTATCATTTAACAATTTAAAATTTCTAGACATTGTTTTATAATGGATACATAATTCTAACTTTCTTTCTAAAATACTTTCTACGACGTTTTCATTTTTTGCACTTCTATTTACATAAAAATTAATTCCTATATTTTTTCTACATGCATATACTGCTTCTTGAAAACTGTAAAAACCTTTATACCAAAACTTTTGAAAAATTTCTATTTGTTGTAAAACTTTTACCCATTGATGATATATTATTGGATGATATTTTCGGAATACAACATAATAGGAAAGTTTTTATGTTGGGGATTTTGTTCCATTTTTGAAAAATAATGTGTTAATGCATTTAAAACTCTTAATCCTTTTGATGCATCTCCTCTAGCATTCCATATATTATCAAGCAAGCATTGCTAACTATCGTCTAATGCTACATTTGTTAAAAATGATTTAAAGTTGAGATTAGTTTCTTTGATAATTTGGGAAGTGAGATCAGATCAAAAGTCAAGTTCTTCCCTTTCATCTGCAAAATCACAACAAAAAAAATTAGCACTTTTCTAGATAGATAATCTGCCAAGCTATTATCTTTACCTTTTATGTGATCAAATCTCACCTAATAACCGTTTCCTGTTATCGTATTTACAAAATTCTGCTGTCTTTTACTACTTAATTTTTTATTAATAGTTTTATTATAAAATTTTACTATCGCTTCATAGTCAGTTTTAACTATAAATGGTTTATTTAGGAATAATCTAAAGGTATTAGGAGGGGAAAGCACTATACATCTCCCCTCCCCACCCCTATTTGCCTTCCTAGCAAAAAACATGAAGAAAAACTCACACTTTCGCATCAATTTTCAGCCATTTGATGAATTTATTGTTGAGTTTTTCTAGCCTTTTTTTTCCCCAAAATTGACCTGCTAGCAGAAATGCTTGCTTTTGTTATTATTGATTGTTTTGCAAGTTTGAAAGAATCAAGAAGAAGTACAGCAAAGTAAACATCCGGTGTCTAAGGAATGGGTGCGTGGTAGGCTGCAAAGGTGAAAGCATTGCGATATGAACATGCAGTGGTGGAGCTTGCAGGCAGAGAAAGAGACTTGTTTAAGCTAGAAAAAGAGCTACTCTGCCTTAAGGTGAAGAAATTGGAAGGGAAGAATAAAGGAGAAAACTTTCTCCGGGATAAGATTTCAGTGATGTCAGATCATGTTGCTGCTGTAAGGTCTGAAGTTGAAGCTTTGCGAGAAGCTTTTTCTGTCACTGAGGCAGAGACAAAGGAAGTTTTGACAAATGCTCCTGTCTTCAGGTCTCGAGTGTTGGCTGATATACTGGATGTCATGTGTATGTTCTATTCGGCAAAATTGTTGGGTAGAACCTATGTGTGTTGCCTGGGTTCGATAGACTTGGTATTGGCTGATTTTGTGGTTGATGTATTTTCCAAGAAGTTCGATGCGAGGCTTCAGAATCCAGGTCTTATGAGATTTACTGCGATGGATTTGAAGCAAAAGCCGATGCCATACCTCATAGCAGTTGGGCGACATATAAATACTTCCCGACCGCTGCAACTAAGCCAAAAACTGATTCTCAGCCAAGAAGCACAGGGATTGGTAGGCAGGAGGTTGGGTCACGACACATTCGATTTACTGATGAAAAACATACAAAGAATTTTGCAGTAATATATAGAATATATTATATACCCTTATCTTCTCATCTAAATCCTAAATTTATAATGACTCCAACTCTTAAAGAAGAAACAACTTTATTACATTTTTTTATTACTAGATTTTTTAACATATCTATTGGATTTTCTACCCTTTGGTAACTTTTACTTTTTCTTATAAATTTTGTCTTTATATAT
The DNA here is from genome assembly GCF_003713205.1 of Coffea eugenioides. NCBI lineage: Eukaryota > Viridiplantae > Streptophyta > Magnoliopsida > Gentianales > Rubiaceae > Coffea > Coffea eugenioides. Next base: position 41,326 of record NW_020861888.1, read on the forward strand.
TTCTTTCTAATATATTAATCATATTTATCAAGTCTTTCTAATTTTCTATAATACTTTTTTCTCCTTCTTTCTTCTCTATACTGTTATAGAGTATATATATAACTTTTCTACAAAATCCATAACTTAACTTTTTAAGTGTTTTTTGCATATCTATTTCTAGACATTTCTCTAAAATAATTCATTGTAAACATTACTCGTAGACCTACTCCTAGATTTTGTCAATAATTTCTTTCTTTCCATTTCTTTTCTATTTCTCTTTCTAGATTTTCAGACAATTTTTTATGGTATCCATCTCCTATATCTTCATCAAATTCTCTTTTTGTTTTTTGAAGCTAAATTTAAATAGTTTTGACTAAATTATTTTATATATTTATAGCTTCCTAAAGGTTTTTTTTTTAAAAGCATCAATTATCCTGAGCTGTAATCCACTATCAAGTATCACAATAGGATCATGTCACAAAATTTGGCTTAACAAACAACTTTTCCCAAGCTAATGGAAGGTACCACGCAACTCCTAAGACAGTTTATGAATACTTGCTAACCCAAAGGATCCAAGTCATCTCCTTGAGCCTAGGCCACAAGGGTGCTGGCGGTAGTAGATTCACTCATCTCAGAACGGCCAAAAGATCTTCCACCACCATCTTTTCTTCTTACTTTCCATCTCGTCAACCTTCTTGTTAACCCGTTCAACCTCATCCTTCAGTTCTTCAATCCCTCTTTTCAACTCCTTCACATCACCACCTATCTGTTTTATGGACTCTTTCAGGGAACTCAACTCTGCTTCTAATACGTGGATTCGCCTCCTTGTGAGGTAATCCGAAACATGTTGATATATCTTGCTCAGCTTGTGTCGAATGCCTCCTCCAAAGAAGTCGCCTTTATGTCCTCTGCCTCCTGCTTCTTCGGATTTGGCACCATTGTTATTGGTGTCAGTGTGCTTCTCGGCAGTGGTGGAGGACTCTGGAATGGGCTTGTTGGGAGTCTTGGAAGCAGCACCGCCGCCGGCGATGGAAGGGGTGGGCAGAATCACAGATTTTTGTTTATTTCTTGATCTTCCCTTTAAACAGGTAACGGAGCTGTCTCGCTGCATCTCTGGCACCACTGTTCTGTGGGAGTGTAGAGTGAGTCTCAGCTTCCTAAAGTTAATTATTGTAGTTGAACTATTGCAATATCTTGCAAATTTGTACTTTTTGCTTTACTCGAATTAAATTATAATAAAATCATTTTGATTTTGCTAATAAAATTTATAAGATTACGTCCTAAAACTTTTAATTTTTCTAATTCATCTAGTCATTTTTGCTTATATAATAAATATAAATTCAATGCAGTTTGTCCTAATAACATTTCCAAATAACTACGCATATCATCTGTTTGAATATGATGGTTGTGTCAATTTCTTATTGCATCTGCTTCCCATTTATCAATAACTTCAGGTCAAAGTTGAGAATTCCAACTTGCTAAATTTAACATTGTCCCATTATTAACTGACGCAGGTAAATAACTAACACTGTCTAGTGGCTGTCTTTTTCCATGGATTTTATATTTATATTCATGTCTATTAAAAGGTTTTCATGCATTTAATGTTTGTCTGCCTCTTAAATCATATGTCTCAGTCCTGTTATGCTAATCAAGTTCTAGGTTGTTTATTACTGGTTGTCCCACTTTATGGCGGTGCATTGGTACTACGACCCTCTTTAGTTATAGTTCTTTCTATCAATGAAAACTTCTCTATTTGATTTAAAAATCAAAATCGTAACTATTTTTCATTCTATTATATCTTCTATATATTGTGTTTTATATTTTGTATCTAAACTTACTATTTTATCCTAACTTATTTTCTAATTGTTGTACCCTTGTTTCAAGATTATTTAATTTTTCACAAAATTTTAATAGTGTTAAAATTTGTATATTGGATTGTTTAGTTTGTACTTGCTCTCTCTTACTTATGCCTTGATATTTACTAAGACTTTCCGGATCTTTGTTATATTTTTTTAACTTTCTTGAATGCTTCTATATATTCTAAATTATTCATTCACCATATGTAATTTTTCTAATTTCTTCTAATTTTTCATTCAATTTTATTTGCAAATTTTCTAATTTCTGTACTTGTCTATGGACCTAACAAATTTGTTTATCTACTTGTTGCAGGAAATTTTTTATTTTAGATTCTAATGTTTTAGGTGTTTGAAGTTCTATTTCAATCAAGTATGTACTACAGGGTTTAAAACTTTCTTCTAAATTGTTTATTTTAATATTTATTTGATTACCTTGTTCTTTTATATAATCTAGTCTCTTCTTTAACCCTTTTATTAACTGGTTATTTTTCTTATTAAAGCCTATGATTACTCTAACAATATTTAGCCTTTTATCAAATTCTTCTTTTTAATTGTTTAGAAAATTTATAATTAGATCTATTAGTGTTAGAATTACAATCTATTCAAAAATTATCAATTTTCTTTTATTACACACACTTCATTCTAATCCTTAGCACCTTAGCAATTGAAATTCTAATTGTTGTCTAACTAATTTTCTTTTATTATATTTTTTTCATAGACTAACTAATTCTAATTGTTGTCTAACTAACCTTATTTTATCTTTTATTTTTTTTCTTTCTTCTTAACAAGTTCACTAGAGTATTTAAAGTTGCTAATTTGATCAAGATATTTATACTTTTAATTTCGTCTTTTAGCTGTTGCATTATTATTGTATATGTACTAGATAAATTGGAGGCTCTGATACTAGGGAGTAAGACATTTCTGGCAAAATTTTTTATTTTATAAGTACCAGTATTGTCTCTCATAGGTATTTGACACTTTGTTAGACTTTGGGCCTGTTTGGATTACGGTAGTTTATTGAAAAATACTTTTTTAATAGAACTTTTAATAAAAGTGCGTATTATGTGCTTATGCACTTTTAAATATATTGTTTGGAGACATAATTCAATAAGTATTTATTGTATTGGATTATGTGTAATTTGAAAAATTTTAAATGCATTTGCAAAAATTTCACTGTAGAAGAGCAAATGGACCATTGGAGAGCACGACAACTAGCTTATGATAGAATTGAAGAAAAATGAAACTCATTCTCAGTAGCCTCCGATTGTCCTAGAAGATGACTTTCAAAAAATCTACTGTGAATGAAAATTTTCTGATATAAATATTTTACAAAGAACCCAACTCGAAAATTTGGTGGAATTTCACATAAAGGAAATTTATCAGGAAATTCAAGATCCATACATGGATGAAGACTACGATGACAAGGAAGGATTAGCAAACATCATTGGTGACGAAAGGGATCATTAATGTAGAAAACATGCTTGAAGTTTTTTTTAAAAAAAAAATTCAACCAATAATGTATTTTGGCCATTCGAATAATAGACTAGTCATTCACCAATCATTAGTAGAATTAGGAGATATAAACATAATGCATGCATGGCCTATGAGTTCAAGAAGACCACAAAGTTTTCAATTGATCTTTGGCAAGAAGCAGCAATTAAATGGCTCGACCTCCACTTCAACAGGAAAAATATCAAAGCATCCATATTTCAATTTCAGAGACATTGCATTAGCCCTTACAAAATGATTTTTGACTCAACTGGCAATACAAAACCTTATCAACAACATGAAGAAACAATAATTCTGACTCAACTTGCAATACAGAACCTTATCAGGAACAGGAAGAAACAATAATTTAAGAAAGTAACAGGAACAATGTGTATCTATAGAAGGATCCCAAACTGAGGATAGAAAAGCAAGTCCTAGGAGAGAATAAGAGATTGAGAGGAAAAAAAGGCTGCAATTGTTGCCACCAACAAGGCTCGCACCACTAAAACATCATCAGCTCAGCATCATGCCAATGAGGAGAGGAGATGATGGAAACAATTTAGGATCCAACAATTAGAAGTTGAAGATCCTCTTACTCTTTTATACATGCCAATTTAAGGCACTTCTCAAATTGTAGAAACCCCCAATATTCTAGTAACAGTATTTACATCTTAGTTAGAATTTTTCATAAATTTTCAGTAGGAGTCTGCATCATCTGAGAATTGTAAGTCTATTCTTTTATCATATATTTTTATATTTGTAATTGTATGTTATCCATTTGATAAAATATGGAATGATGTAATAGCAAAATCAAGAATTCTTCTATTAATTAGTTTATTTTATTTCATATGCTGAAATTATAGATTAATTTTGGAAGGCTCCTGAGTCTATACTATGTCTGAAACTACCTGTCTAAGTATCAAATTTATTCATAGGTAAAAAAGGACCTTTTGAATCGGAACATGCACAAAGAAAATAAAAAATAATTTTAGTATGAGAAAAAGATAAATTTGTTATTAGTGACTGGGAAATCCTTACTTGAATCAAAATTATAGGCGAGGAACTTTTAAAGAAAAAAAATAGAAATAACAAATCTAATAGTAATATTCTTTGTTAAATTTGATAGAATTCTTTTTTCACTAACACTAGCGCTCTAAATATTCTATGAATTAATCTTATATACACTGTCAGTATATACACTATTACTATTAGATATATGACACATGTGCAAAATTTAAATTTAAAATTTAAAATTTACTCATGTGTCATCTATCTAACCATGATTGTGTATATATTGACCGTGTATATGAAATTTACGGGAAAATGGCCAAATTCATCCCTGAACTTTTTCCTAGTGTTGATTTAGTTCCTAATTTTTATTTCTGACCAATTTGATACGTAAACTTATATTGCGGCTCTAATTAAGGACCTCCGCAACAGCGCCACCACAGAACATCGATTTAGTTCTTGATAGACCGAACAAATAAGGGTATTTTGGTATTTTTGGATTATCTTCTTCCTCCACCACCAAACTCCATGGCCTGCCACCCACCTCTCCCTTGGGACATGAGAAGCGAAGTGCAGTAGTAGTAAAATTTTCTTTTGAAGGACAATTGCCCGAGGAAATGATACATTTTTATGACATTCAGGAAATCTAACAATGAGAAAAATAACTGAAAGTATACTATGGATAACAAATCCCAATGTTCAACGAACTGAGGAGAAAAGCCAAAGACTTCTAATATTGAACTTGGGTCTTTCAAAATGTTCTTATGCAGTCACCTTTTTAAATGTTTGAATTGCAAGATCAACTTTTGGAATAGAAATCTTATCCTATGAAGTGAGTTCGAATGGAAAGCTTTTCTCTCTTCCTTTAATCTAGGATTTTTGCAAGATTTGGTTTTGAAAGTTTTTTTCTCTTCCTTTAATCTGGGAACTTTGGCTTTTTATCTTTTTGACTTTTCTTTGATGGAATGAGATCAAGAGATGCAGCATTAGTAAGGGGATAGGAAGAGAGTGATAGACAAAAAGGAAAGGGAATAGGAGGGGGTGGTGGCGGTGGCAAAGAGGAGAGTGGTGACGATGGTAGAGATAGGGGAGAGGTAAGGTAGGGGAAGAGGAAATAAATTAAAATAAAAATTTTAAAAATACCTCAAAAAAGTTTTAAATATTAAAATACCCCAAAAACTAATGATTTTTTTATTTACTTGGTTTTATTAACATCTATAATTGAAGTTCCCAAAATATCCCTATTTAGCTATTCAATTAGAGGTTCGACTTCTTTTACGTGGTGGCGTTGCCTCGAAAGTCCTTAATTAGAACCACAACATATATTCACATGTCAAATTGGCAAGAAATAAAAATTAGCGACAAAATCAGCACTAATAAAAAGTTTAGGGAAGAATTTGGCCATTTTCCCAAAATTTACTCATATTCTATACTCGAAACTTGCATCGCTCTCACTTTTCGGGTCCCATTTTCAGCCCAAGTGAAGTCGGGTTTCAATTAGAACCCGTGTGGGTTGACTTAAGATTTGGAATTACCCGAAAATGGGTAAAACCGTTTTCTATTTCAATTTTCAAATGAACAAACGAAAAGGGAGGGATTATTTCAGTTGAAAAAAAAAAACACTTTTTAGCCTTTTACCTATCTCAGTACCTCTACTTCCCAGTCTCCATTGTGCTCCCGCCGCCCGACGGCGCCGTTGAACTGTTCTTCGCCGGTAAAATGGAGGCAGTGGTAGTGGATGCCGGCTCTAAGCTCCTCAAAGCCGGCTTTGCAATTCCTGATCAGGCTCCTTCCATGGTATGCTGATCATTCTTTTCCCACTTCCATTGTCGCCTCTCTCCTTCCATTAATCCGACAAAAATATGATAGAAAGTAATTGGGGGAAAAAACCGTGCGTTTTTTTCTCGGTCTGCATAGTTCTTCAATCTTTAGCTGAAAAGTTCTCATTTTTGGATTAATTTTTATTGTTATGTCGAAATGAGGAGTGAGGATTCCAAAAATTAGGGTTATGTTCATTCCGAGTAACTTAAGTAATTCATGTTTAAGTTGAATTTTTTATGTAGCTTTTTCTAATGAAGAATCATGTTTGAAGTCTACCGTTCTTGCAAATTGATGCGGCAAGCTATAGGAAACTTGGGGGTTTTAATCCGGTTGTTATTGAACCTCAGTTGCATTCTTGGGTAAGCTTTGTTGGGAAAACATTATGTGCAGATTAGTAAAAATAAGTTGGAAACCGAAATCTCAGGCCTTTAAGACTTTATCTGCAAGTCAGTTCAATTTGAGCTGAAATTTTCTTGTTATGTCAACAATACTGATGTGAACATGTAAAATACAGCTACAAACAGAAGGGGGAAAAATCCTCCTACTTAATTCCAAGTGGAGCAAAATATTTCATGAATTTTGAGCTGGTTATTATCTAGATAACTTCTTCCGACTAAAACGGTATCATGTGTCCAAGGTTGAAACCATTCTCCCACTCTAAAAATGGAAAAAGCCCAGAAAGTCGTTTGAAATATGTTTTGTTTTGTTGTTTGATGATCACAGATGTTATAGGTGTTATCTTTTTGTGGCTTTCTAGTCCTTTGGTTTATTCTTTAGTGTTTGGAAGGATGGTGTTTAACGTGATTTAAATGAATGCTTTAGATAATTCCGACACAAATGAAACGGATGCCTATAGATGCTTCATTAGATGATCCTTCCTTGGTTGAAGATATAACGGTGGATCCAATTGTCCGAGGTTTTGTTAAAGATTGGGATGCCATGGAAGATTTATTGCACCATGTTCTTTATACTGGCCTTGGGTGGGAAATGGGCAATGAAGGCCAAATTTTATTCACAGATCCACTTTGCACTCCCAAGGTCTGATCCTTTCTCCCTCTCTCTCTCTCTCTCTATATATATATATATATATATATATATATATCTTTATATATAAAAACATATAGATTTTAGCACCTTGACATACATATCTTTAGTGTCATGTGAAAGGAAAAAATGTATCTTTATTTTGAAAAGCTACCAAGAACTTGCTGTATGTGTGTATTAGATTATAATTCATTCAAACTGGAAATATATGGCATATGTACATTCATACTCATTCTCATTCACATATGACTAGAGACTAGAAGAAAAAAATGATGGAAGTGATTTTTTCATGGTTTTGGCTTCATATTTGGGTACACCATTGTGTTTCTTAGTCAGTGGTTGATCTTGTGCTGCAGAGTAGTGCTGTATGATGATTCCCTCGTGAGATTGTTTCATTTCTATAGATTATGTCCAATGCTTTTAGTGATTCAGGATGGGTAGCCTATCATGAAGTATGTTGTAGTCATGATGTCTACTTTTCAATTTCGAACTATTAAAAGCTTTGACATCTATGTTTATGTGAGTAGATAAATGTTTTTAAAAAACAAGGTACTTTCATAAGGCCAGGTCTTTGGTAATTTTACGTGCCATTGCACTGTGGCTATGTTGGGAACTTTTTATGTTTGAACTATTAAATAATCGTTGTCCATGTCTATGTGATGAGTTAAATGTTCTGAAAGCTAAGAGAGGTGATTTCATAAGGCCCACTGATATGTAAGTTATGTTGCATTATGCTGAGGCTGGGTTAAGAAGTTGCTAAAATTTTCTTAGATACCAAGAACTACTTTGTAGATACTTATGTTTCATGAAGTGTACAAAATCATGTATCATTCATTCCTTATTCAACGTTTAACATGCCTATAACGGTTTGATGGTTTCAGGCTGTTAGGGAACAGTTGGTGCAATTGATGTTTGAAACATTTAACATCTCTGGCTTTTATGCTTCTGAGCAAGCAGTGTTGTCGCTTTATGCAGTAGGGCGCATCTCAGGCTGCACGGTTGATATTGGTCATGGGAAGATTGGTATGTTAATTAACTGCCCTTTAGTACGTAAATCTTGCTGCTTTTGATTTTCTCATAAACTCAAACTACTCAGTTTAAAAAAAGATAATGCAAAAGTACCTTTAGAGGAAACACTCCCTAAACTCAGAACTGGGATTTTTGCTATTGACATCAACTGAATCTTATTTCATCAAATGGTTGTGATGCTGAATTACCAATCTAAAGATTCACCTGGTTATTACGTACTACTAGGAACATTTCTTGACATATAGAATAGTCCTTGAGCACCTGTTGCATGCGGATTTAGTTTTCCTCTCAAGGTGGAATGCCAATTCTAAGCTGGCTCAAAGTCTTAACCCCCTTCATACCTTGAGATCATCTCTTTACCTACCCCTACACAATTGTGTTCTGATGAATCAAATTTCTTGGTATATTTCTTATTCTTTTTTTCATGAACTTTTGAATACAATTTTTGTTCCTTATCTAATGCGCGACTTTGTTTTTAATATATTTATTAGTACATCTGATGCAATACAGAGTGATATGAGGCTTCTGGAGTTTGTCATGATGCCCTTGTAGTGATTGCATCTTTTAGGATCATTTAGTTTTCACATGATTACAGCTTTACCATTTCAGTGCTGCTTATATTAGCATGTATTGCCTCGATTTGTGTCT
>NW_020861889.1:0-21410 GCF_003713205.1 Coffea eugenioides
ATGGATTCTAGTCAAAAAATGGGATAAACTGGACTTAACTGATCACACGGACTGTATAGGAAATACTTAAAACAGTAAGGGTATTTTGGACTTTTCATGTCCTACGTTGCTCCGATTGAGTTGAAATTTTGTAGGCACCTATAAAATGCCATTCTCTACAACTTTTCTTCTTTGACCTAAGGCCAAATCAGCCTCTAACATACAGATATAAATTCGGACAGAATGTTGGGAAAATTTTCCAGATTCTGGAATTTTGAGTTTCTAGTGCAACTTTCCTTAATTTCTTGGTCTAATCACTACCACAACACCTTATAAAACCTCAATTGCAACATATAAGCATCATATAATAGATTGGGCAGAATTTCCCCAAACCCTAGTCATCAAATAAGAAAGGGGAAAACTTCTAAAACATGATAATCATCCATGATTTCACCACAAAATCAAGTTGCCAAGCTTAATTGAACAAAATTGAAAGCAAAACTTAGAGAGATAAGCTCTCTTACCTTGACTAGAGGTTACTACAAGTAGCCCAAGCTTTCTCCTTCAAAAAACTCACCACAACTCACTAACTAGTCACTCAAGAACAAGTTTAATCGGTTTACTTTGTTTGATTTTTTCCTAAGTTGTTGGATTGAAGATGAAATGAAATGTTTTCCTTTGGTGTTTTCCCTCCTCTCTCTCTCGGCCAGCAGCAGCAGAAATGAAGAAGAAATTGGCTAAGTGTTGGAGTTAAATGGATGGTAATTGTCTTGGGTTAAGAAGCCACTTGTCACCACCACCACCTTTCTTTCTTTTCTCTTTCTCTTGTTATTTCCTAGCCTCACATTCGGTCAAGCTTGCTGCCAAGAGAGAAGATATTTTGCTCAAGTTCAATAAATTTGTCTGGTAAGAAAAATGGTGGTCAAACGGTGCGTTCAATCGGTAGTGCGCGGGACCCGCCGGTTCGCGCCGTTTTTCTTAAAAACTCACGTACTAGGGTTTTTACTTCCCATTCACTAACCTTATATCATTGCCACTAGTCACACATTATTTCTCACTTAAAAGTCACTTTTAATCCCCAAAATAATCCTTACTCTGTACCGAAAATTCATCAGGCGAAAAATCGCGAAAACCCTAATTTCGCTCCAAACTTGAAACCGAAGCGTAAAACCCTATTTTCTAGGTTTATCTACATTATATGTGAAATTATTTGTAGTGCCCTTTGATAAACTAATAATTTTCAACATAAAAGGGATTTTTGAGAAAGAATACAAAGGAATTTTGCGAGTCCTACATTCTATTCTGCCCTTAAAAGAATTTCGCCCTCCTGAAATTCGTTCCCCTTAGTCGTGAACAGGTCGGGGTATTTCTCTTGCATGTCTTTTTCTAGTTCCCAAGTTGCTTCTTCCACTTCATGATGTTTCCACAGAACCTTTACTAAAGGAATCTGCTTGGTTCTCAGGTCCTTCACCTTTCGATCCAGTATTTGAATAGGTCGTTCTTCATAGGTTAGGGACTCGTCAAGTTCAACATCTTCAGGTGGCAAAATGTGAGTTGGATCCGGATGATATTTCTTAAGCAAAGAAACATGGAAAACGTCATGGATCCTCGACAAACTAACTGGTAGCTCAAGTCGATAAGCCACTTTTCCTATTCGCTGAAATACTTTGAAAGGTCCTATATATCGTGGTTGCAACTTTTTCCCTTTTTCTGATCTGATCTTTCCTTTTAATGGTGTAATCCGAAGAAACACCTTGTCCCCCATTTCAAACTCCAAGTCTTTCCTTCTATGATCGGCATAGCTTTTCTGACGGCTTTGGGCTGTTTGAAGCCTCTGGCGAATCATTTTTACTTTCTCATACGCTTCCTCAACCCATGGTATTGTGGTCGGATCTATAATTTTTCTCTCTCCTACTTCCTCCCAATGGATTGAAGATCGACATCTTCGTCCATACAATGCTTCATATGGGGCCATTTGAATAGAAGAATGATAACTATTGTTATACGCAAACTCAACCAAAGTTAAGTATTGACTCCAACTTCCTCTAAAATCCACAATACAGGCTCTCAGCATATCCTCAAGAGTTTGGATAGTTCTCTCAGATTGTCCATCAGTTTGCGGATGATATGCTGTACTATAACTCAATTTAGTCCCTAGAGTCTCTTGTAATTTCTGCCAAAATCGGGATACAAACCTGGGGTCTCTATCCGATACGATATTCACTGGTACCCCATGTAATCTCACTACCTCATCCATATACAGTTTAGCAAGTTTCTCCAAAGGATATTTCATGTTCATTGGTAGAAAATGTGCAGTCTTAGTTAATCTATCAACTATTACCCAAATTGCATCATGCCCCTTTTGTGTTCGTGGCAATCCTGACACAAAATCCATCGTTATGTGCTCCCATTTCCATTCAGGGATCTCTAAAGGCTGTAACAAACCTAACGGCTTTTGATGTTCAGCTTTTACTTGTTGGCACGTAAGACATTTTTGCACAAACTGGGCAATTTCCGCCTTCATATTTTCCCACCAATACAGACTTCTAAGATCTCGGTACATCTTATTATTCCCTGGGTGTACTGTATACCTAGAGCAATGTGATTCCTCCAAAATCTCCTTTTTCAATTCCTCATCCCTAGGTACCACGACACGATTTCGAAACTTCAGGATTCCAGCAGGACTTAGATTGAAATTAGGTAACTCCCCTTTTTCCATCTTCCCTATCCACTTTTGTACCATTGGGTCCTTCACTTGACCCTCTTTGATTCGTTCCATCAATGCCGATTTCACCTCAATATTTCCAAAAATCACCCTCTTCGATTCTAAACGGGGTTTCCACTCACAGACATCTTCCAACAGGCTCCACTCTCTCACTAGGGAACTTGCTAGTTGAGCTTTCCGGCTTAAAGCATCTGCTACAACGTTGGCCTTTCCAGGATGGTAGTTAATTGTACAATCATAATCCTCTAAGAACTCTACCCACCGACGTTGTCTTAGGTTTAACTCCTTTTGAGAAAACAGATACTTAAGGCTCTTATGATCCGTATAAACCTCAAAAGTTACACCATAAAGATAATGTCGCCATTTCTTCAAAGCGAATACTACAGCTGCAAGCTCTAAATCATGGGTCGGATAATTCTGCTCATGAGGTTTTAATTTCCGAGATGCATAGGCAATCACATTCCTACTCTGCATCAACACACATCCTAGCCCTTCTTTCGAAGCATCGGTATAAACCGTATAGCAATCACTTCCACTAGGCAAAGCTAAAACTGGAGCCACAGTTAATTGCTTCTTAAGCTCTTGGAAACTACTTTCACACTTAACATCCCAAATATACTTTCCCTGCTTCTTGGTCAAGTTAGTCAAGGGTCCTGCAATTCTCGAGAAATTCTTTATAAATCTGCGGTAGTACCCTGCTAAGCCTAGAAAACTTCGCACCTCTGTAGGATTTTCTGGCCGCTTCCACTTAGCCGGGTCTACAGCAAGGCCATCTTTCGAAATTATGTGACCTAGAAATGCCACACTTTCCAACCAAAATTCACACTTACTGAACTTAGCGAACAATTGGTGCTCTCTTAGGGTTTGTAGTACTATCCGCAAATGTTGTTCATGCTCCTCCCTTGACCTCGAATACACTAAGATATCATCAATGAACACCACTACAAACCTATCCAAGTAAGGTTTGAACACTCGATGCATCAAATCCATGAATGCCGCTGGGGCATTGGTTAAACCAAAAGGCATCACTGCGAACTCAAAATGCCCATATCGAGTATTAAATGCCGTTTTTGGCACATCCTCCTTTCTAATTCTCAACTGATAGTACCCTTGTCGCAGATCCAACTTAGAAAACACTACAGCCCCTTGTAACTGATCAAACAACTCATCGATGTGGGGCAAAGGATACTTATTCTTAATGGTTACTGCATTCAATCCTTGATAGTCAATGCACAACCTTAAACTCCCGTCTTTCTTCTTAACAAATAACACTGGAGCTCCCCACGGAGACTCGCTCTCATGAATAAATCCTCGTTCTAGCAAGTCCTGCAGTTGCACCTTCAACTCCTTAAGCTCAGCAGGTGCCATACGATAAGGAGTTTTAGAGATGGGAGTGGTTCCAGGTACTAAATCAACCTTAAATTCAATCTCCCTTTCGGGCGGCAAAGACTCCAACTCTTCCGGAAATACGTCCGGGTATTCACTGATTACTGGCATGTCTTCCACCTTAATCTTTTCTCCCGGAGTATTAATTAGAAAAGCTAGATAACCACGAGCCCCACGACTAAGCAATTTCCTAGCCCTTATACCGGAAATAAGCGCAGAAGAGGCTATCATACCCCTCACATCAAGCTTTAGAGTTGCCTCTCCCGGTATACAAAATTTGACTACTTTCATCTTACAATCTACCCGAGCATGGTAATGAGCTAGCCAATCCATACCTAGGATAACATCGTACCCCTTAATGGCTAGACTAATAAGATCCACTACCAATTTTCGTTCACCAACCCAAATATCACAATTCTTATACACCTCATTTGCCAGCAAGATTTGATTACCCGTAGGTGTTCTTACCTCTAAGTCATAAGGTAACTTTTCAACTTTCAAATCAATTCCAAACATGAATGCAGGATCAACAAAAGAGTGAGTAGCACCGGGATCTATCAAAATTCTGGCTAACCGGTGAAAAACAGGAATCGTACCTTCTACCACCTCCGTTGGTTCAGGCACGGATTGTTGGTCCAGCGAATATACTCTAGCCGGAACCCTCGACCTTGCCCCTCCAGCATTGGTCGGTTTTGGGTTTGACCTGGCAGTCGATTGGGTGTCACTAATCATCGGGCAGTTGACTATCTGGTGTTCCGTACTTCCACATCTTAGGCACTTCCGAGCCTTTCTCCAACATTCATCCTTAGTATGGTTCGGTTTTCCACAATATCCGCATGTTACTCGGGGAGTAGAGGTCTGGCCTCCCTGCGGAATTCCTCTACCTTGTCCTCTACCAACTGGGCCTCCCCTTTGGGCACCTCCCCTCTGGGTACCTCCTCTCGGAGCGCCTCCCCTAGATGCGCTCGAAAACCGTCCACCTCCAGCCCCACGACCAGACTTGGCAGGTGGTGCATTTTGATCACTACGCACAGACCCTTGAACTCCACTAGATCCTCATTTTCGTTTGGCGTGGAAATTCTTCATGTGGGCCCTAGCAGTTTCTATCCTTTGGGCCTTTTCCAAGACCTCCGTAAACGTATTGATCTGAGCTGCCGCTAAGGCTTCCTGTAATTCCACATTTAGCCCTTGTATAAACCTCCGTACTTTCCTTGGCTCCGTAGCAATCAGCTCGGGAGCGAATTTAGACAATTTGGTAAACTGAGTCTCATACTCAGTTACACTCATCATTCCTTGACGAAGTTTAATGAAATCGTCCTCTCGTTTCTCTTGGACAATAGGAGGAAGATATTTCTCGTTAAAATCCCGTACAAAGTTTAGCCAAGTCCATACAGTTCCTTCTCTCTCCCATTTGGCCCTTACTACGTTCCACCAGGCCCTAGCTGGTCCCTCGAACTGAAATACAGCAAATTGAACCTGTCTCTCCTCCGTATAGTTCAGGGCAGTAAAAATATTTATCATGGCCTCAAGCCACTTCTCAGCCTCATACGGGTCTGGTCCTCCTAAGAATTTAGGTGGAGAGAATTTCTGGAATCTCTCCAAGGCTCTATCCTGCCCCAAATCAGGATAACTAGATAAGGTACGACTCATATATCGCGTTGCAACAAGATAACTAGAGACAAGTAAACACGTAAGAAACAAGCACTTTATTTACATAACAAACTGGTCATATATACAGGCCAACAGGTCACATAGTCATAGGCTATCACAGCCAAGGAACATAGAACAAAAGATATTTACATCCACCGTGACACGTTTAAAACAAAAACAAAAGAAGACGTGTCGTGCCACTATGTCCCTAACTATCCCACAAAAACTCCTCAAACCTCAATCCTAACAAGTGGTCTGGCTAGACGCCGACCCAACTGACTCCGAAGACGCACTCAACTCCTCCTCCGAGTCCTCCTCAGGATCCTCCTCAGGAGCATCGGGAACGGCAGGAGCCACAGGCGCTTGGCCATCTCCGGCCAAGTCCTGGAGCACATCGTCAACTAACGCCTCACACTCAGTCAGAATACGACCAGTCCGATCTCGTACATCTCCAACTACTCGCATCAGACATCCAGTCGCCATCTGAGCCTGCTCGCGGAAAGCATCGGTCCGCTGCTGCTCCTCCAGAACCGAGGCCTCCAACTCTCGGATCCGGACTCCCTGGTCTCGTAGTGTAGCTCGAAGACGATCTATCTCTGTATAGCACCTACGATTGGTGCTACCCAATCGCCTCCGCTCGTCGTCCACAGCGAGCACCACTCGGTCAGGATAGGAGTAGGTCTTCCAGCAATCGCAGCGCCGGATCTTGCGCGCTGGGGACCACCTCTGTACCGGCCCACCAGGAATCTCCTGGTATGTAATCACGCGTGAGACGGGCCCCTCCAGATAGGGCTCGCCAGTAGGAGCGTCCGAAGGTATGTCAGTAGGTACGGGCTGGGACGGCCCCGCACCCCCGGTAGCGTCAGCATCCGCCATCACCTATGTTTGCAAATAACATTGCAAAAGTAAGTACGCATCACGAAGAAAACAAGGCTAAAGGCTAAACTCAAGGATAAAACCCTAGCCTATCATATCAAGCACTCAATCTACCTAGATCAATCATAACCTAGGCTCTGATACCACCTGTGACGACCCCACCTCCCCCTAAGGCGTACCAGAGGGTTCGGCGGACCGCCTGCCCAGCTCTCGCCAGGACTCACTCACTCGAATCACGTGCACACAACCATGAACCATAGATAACATTCACAATTCAAGCTTATAATTTACATTGATCGAATTCAGGGTACAAAGTCTCGATATCTTAAACTAGTTCAAAAGTATACAATCCAAGTACCAAAATGTTCCATTCTAGGAATAGCGCGAGTACAAAACCAAAATTCAAAACAAAGTCTAAAGTAACTAGACTACGCTAGCCTTTACACTTCTCACGCTTCTCTCGTACCCCTGTAAGGAAAACAAACTAATAGGGTGAGCCGAAGCCCAGTGAAGTTCCAAATATAAAATTGGCCAACAAAGCGAAGAATAACATAGTAATAGTGAAATAGCGAGCAAACAAGTCAAATCAAGGGAAAAGTACTTCAACTAGCCAAGTAATATCATGTTCGCATTCATATATAAGGATACAGTATTCACGTCTCGGTTCCATTCCAGCTTGATCAATTAGTAGTCGACACTCCGTCAACTTTCAAATAATAACAAATCCAAAATAAAACTTCACTACACGCCAATCCCCGTCCACCAATCAACCCCCCTTTTTTTTTTCGGGCCCGCACGCCACACGAAACACGGGTGGTAATACTCGAGTATACCGGATCGCCGAGGAGATAACACTCCACTCGACTTAACTAGTGACCCAGGGTTCGTTATCTAATCGACCAGGCCCTTGCCGGCTCGACTCGATTAACTAGCCTCAGGGTTTCTGGAATTCCAGGCAATATATATTTCAAGTACATGTAAAGCAAGTCAAGTATATTCAAGTCAAGTCAAGTATATCCAATAGCAAGAACAAGTTATTTTAAGGCAAGTGCGGTAAAGTACACCCTTGCCCTATCATTCATTTTCACGTATTCATACAAGTCAAGTAGGGGACACACGTAACAAGTACAATCGAATATTTGGAAGCACTCACCACAATGGTGCTCCTAGTTCTCGCGTCGAGGTGGTACTCCGGGTTTGGAGTCCAAATCTGCGAGAAAATTTCAGTTTGAGAACTTTGAAACACGAGTAGAATTCGAAACTTAAATGTTCCGTTCATTAAGAATCGATCAATTGAAATTCATTTGAAAGACACTCGTGAAAACTTGCTCGCTTTTCAAATCATAAGGTTTTGTAACATAGATGCTTGGAAATAATACTTGAGTTGAAAGTACAAGGAAATTCAAGTTTACATTGGCCATTAAGTCTTTTCCTCAAGGGTACAAGTTCGGCCAAGTCTTAACATATACACTCGAGACACATAGTAGCAAAGGTACTCGCTAGTTCAAGTGATAATCACTTAATCTTCACTCAAGTCGCTAATATAGTTTTCTAGTCCTCGAGTAAAAATTCGGGCAGCATGCCCTTTGTGTTTACCTAATTTTCCAGCCATTTAGGCTTCATTATTTTTCTCAAACACAACCCAACATCATACATATCAACAATTTATGTCAAGAGCCGTTCCATAGGCTCACAATATCATAATAATAAGATTCACATCAATAGCAAGTGCAGAAATTCCATGTAGCCAAAAGACAGATTTGACGTATAAAAGCGGAAATAACTTATCCGAGGCTACGCTTATCGGATTAAGGCGAAACCTATGCCCTTTCGAAGCTAAGATATAGAGCTACAATGTTCATGAAGGTCACTTAGTCCAGTTTCTAATGTAACTTGGTCAAATTCTCGAATTACTAAACCAGAAACCAATTCGTCGGCTATTTAAACGCAGAACACTGTAATGGTCATAACTCAGTGTACACAAGTCCGAATCAGGTGTTCTTAGAGGCATTTTGAAGCTACTTCAGAACACTACAACTTTAATGTTTTGGCCCAGAGCTAAATCAGAATGGATCCTGGTCAACAAACGCGATAAACTGGACTTAACTGAAGAAACGGACTGCTGGGAAATACTTAGAACATTAAGGGTATTTTGGACTTTTCACGTCCTACGTTGCTCCGATTGAGCTGAAATTTTGTAGGCACCTATAAAATGCCATTCCCTACAACTTTTATTCTTTGAACTAAGGCCAATTCGGCCTTTATCACATAGATACAAATTCGGACAGAATGTTGGGAAAATTTTCCAGATTTTGGAATTTTGAGTTTCTAGTGCAACTTTCCTTAATTTCTTGGTCTAATCACTACCACAACACCTTATAAAACTTCAATTGCAACATATAAGCATCTTACAACAATTTGGGCAGAATTTCCACAAGCCCTAGTTCATCAAATAAATTGGGGAAAACTTCTAAAACATGCTCATCATCCATGATCTCACCACAAGAGCAAGTTGCCAAGCTTAATTTAACAAAATTGAAAGTAAAACTTAGAGAGATAAGCTCTCTTACCTTGACTAGAAGTCACTACAAGTAGCCCAAGCTTTCTCTTCCAAAAATCACACCACAAGCCACTAGCTAATCACTCAAGGACAAGTTTAATCGGTTTACTTTGTTTGTTTTCTCACTAAGTTGTTGGATTTGATGATGAAATGGAATGTTTTCCTTTGGGTTTTCTCTCCTCTCTCTCTCGGCCAGAACCAGCAGAAATGAAGAAGAAATTGGCTAAGTGTTGGAGTTAAATGGATGGTAATGATCTTGGTTAAGAAGCCATGAGGTGGTGACAAGTGTCACCACCACCACCTCTTTTTTTTTTTCTCTTTCTTTCTTGCCTTTCTTGGCCACTAATTTCGGTCAAGCTTGCTACAATTTAAGAAGATATTATGTACAAAAGTCAACAAACTTGTTGGGTAAGAAAAATGGTGGTCAAGTAGTGCGTTCAATCGGTAATGCGCGGGACCCGCCGGATCGCGCCGTTTTTCTTAAAAACTCACGTACTAGGGTTTTTACTTCCCATTCACTAACCTTATATCCTTGCCACTAGTCACATATTATTTCTCACTTAAAAGTCACTTTTAATCCCCAAATTAATTCTTACTCTGTACCGAAAATTCATCCGGCTAAAAATCGCGAAAACCCTAATTTCGCTCCAAACTTGAAACCGAAGCGTAAAACCCTATTTTCTAGGTTTATTTACACTTAGAGTGAAATATTTGGGTAGTGGCCTTTGATAAATACTAATTTTCAAATAAAAGGGTATTTTTGAGGAAAAATACAAGGAATTTGCGAGTCCTCACATTCTCTCCCCCTTAAAAGAATTTCGACCTCGAAATTCATACCTTTAGTCGTGAACAGGTCGGGGTATTTCTCTTGCATGTCTTTTTCTAGCTCCCAAGTTGCTTCTTCCACTTCATGGTGCTTCCACAGAACCTTTACTAAAGGAATCTGCTTGGTTCTCAGGTCCTTCACCTTTCGATCCAATATTTGAATAGGTCGTTCTTCATAGGTTAGGGACTCGTCAAGTTCGACATCTTCAGGTGGCAAAATGTGAGTTGGATCCGGATGATATTTCTTAAGCAAAGAAACATGGAAAACGTCATGGATCCTAGACAAACTAGCTGGTAGCTCAAGTCGATAAGCCACTTTTCCTATTCGCTGAAGTACATTGAAAGGTCCTATATATCGTGGTTGCAACTTTTTCCCTTTTCCTGATCTGATCTTCCCTTTTAATGGTGTAATCCGAAGAAACACCTTGTCCCCCATTTCAAACTCCAAGTCTTTCCTTCTATGATCGGCATAGCTTTTCTGACGGCTTTGGGCTGTTTGAAGCCTCTGGCGAATCATTTTTACTTTCTCATACGCTTCCTCAACCCATGGTATTGTGGTCGGATCTATCACTTTTCTCTCTCCTACTTCCTCCCAATGGATTGGAGATCGACATCTTTGTCCATACAATGTTTCATACGGGGCCATTTGAATAGAGGAATGGTAACTATTGTTATACGCAAACTCAACCAAAGTTAAGTATTGGCTCCAACTTCCTCTAAAATCCACAATACAGGCTCTCAGTATATCCTCAAGAGTTTGGATGGTTCTCTCAGATTGTCCATCAGTTTGTGGATGATACGCTGTACTGTAACTCAATTTAGTCCCTAAAGCCTCTTGTAGTTTCTGCCAAAATCGAGATACAAATCTGGGGTCTCTATCCGATACGATATTCACTGGTACCCCATGTAATCTCACTACCTCATCCATATACAGTTTAGCAAGTTTCTCCAAAGGATATTTCATGTTCATTGGTAGAAAATGTGCAGTCTTAGTTAATCTATCAACTATTACCCAAATTGCATCATGCCCCTTTTGTGTTCGTGGCAATCCTGACACAAAATCCATCGTTATGTGCTCCCATTTCCATTCAGGGATCTCTAAATGCTGTAACAAACCTAACGGCTTTTGATGTTCAGCTTTTACTTGTTGGCACGTAAGACATTTTTGCACAAACTGGGCAATTTCTGCCTTCATATTTTCCCACCAATACAGACTTCTAAGATCTCGGTACATCTTATTATTCCCTGGGTGTACTGTATACCTAGAGCAATGTGATTCCTCCAAAATCTCCTTTTTCAATTCCTCATCCCTAGGTACCACGACACGATTTCGAAACTTCAGGATTCCAGCAGGACTTAGATTGAAATTAGGTAACTCCCCTTTTTCCATCTTCCCTATCCACTTTTGTACCATTGGGTCCTTCACTTGACCCTCTTTGATTCGTTCCATCAATGCCGATTTCACCTCAATATTTCCAAAAATCACCCTCTTCGATTCTAAACGGGGTTTCCACTCACAGACATCTTCCAACAGGCTCCACTCTCTCACTAGGGAACTTGCTAGTTGAGCTTTCCGGCTTAAAGCATCTGCTACAACGTTGGCCTTTCCAGGATGGTAGTTAATTGTACAATCATAATCCTCTAAGAACTCTACCCACCGACGTTGTCTTAGGTTTAACTCCTTTTGAGAAAACAGATACTTAAGGCTCTTATGATCCGTATAAACCTCAAAAGTTACACCATAAAGATAATGTCGCCATTTCTTCAAAGCGAATACTACAGCTGCAAGCTCTAAATCATGGGTCGGATAATTCTGCTCATGAGGTTTTAATTTCCGAGATGCATAGGCAATCACATTCCTACTCTGCATCAACACACATCCTAGCCCTTCTTTCGAAGCATCGGTATAAACCGTATAGCAATCACTTCCACTAGGCAAAGCTAAAACTGGAGCCACAGTTAATTGCTTCTTAAGCTCTTGGAAACTACTTTCACACTTAACATCCCAAATATACTTTCCCTGCTTCTTGGTCAAGTTAGTCAAGGGTCCTGCAATTCTCGAGAAATTCTTTATAAATCTGCGGTAGTACCCTGCTAAGCCTAGAAAACTTCGCACCTCTGTAGGATTTTCTGGCCGCTTCCACTTAGCCGGGTCTACAGCAAGGCCATCTTTCGAAATTATGTGACCTAGAAATGCCACACTTTCCAACCAAAATTCACACTTACTGAACTTAGCGAACAATTGGTGCTCTCTTAGGGTTTGTAGTACTATCCGCAAATGTTGTTCATGCTCCTCCCTTGACCTCGAATACACTAAGATATCATCAATGAACACCACTACAAACCTATCCAAGTAAGGTTTGAACACTCGATGCATCAAATCCATGAATGCCGCTGGGGCATTGGTTAAACCAAAAGGCATCACTGCGAACTCAAAATGCCCATATCGAGTATTAAATGCCGTTTTTGGCACATCCTCCTTTCTAATTCTCAACTGATAGTACCCTTGTCGCAGATCCAACTTAGAAAACACTACAGCCCCTTGTAACTGATCAAACAACTCATCGATGTGGGGCAAAGGATACTTATTCTTAATGGTTACTGCATTCAATCCTCGATAGTCAATGCACAACCTTAAACTCCCGTCTTTCTTCTTAACAAATAACACTGGAGCTCCCCACGGAGACTCGCTCTCATGAATAAATCCTCGTTCTAGCAAGTCCTGCAGTTGCACCTTCAACTCCTTAAGCTCAGCAGGTGCCATACGATAAGGAGTTTTAGAGATGGGAGTGGTTCCAGGTACTAAATCAACCTTAAATTCAATCTCCCTTTCGGGCGGCAAAGACTCCAACTCTTCCGGAAATACGTCCGGGTATTCACTGATTACTGGCATGTCTTCCACCTTAATCTTTTCTCCCGGAGTATTAATTAGAAAAGCTAGATAACCACGAGCCCCACAACTAAGCAATTTCCTAGCCCTTATACCGGAAATAAGCGCAGAAGAGGCTATCATACCCCTCACATCAAGCTTTAGAGTTGCCTCTCCCGGTATACAAAATTCGACTACTTTCATCTTACAATCTACCCGAGCATGGTAATGAGCTAGCCAATCCATACCTATGATAACATCGTACCCCTTAATGGCTAGACTAATAAGATCCACTACCAATTTTCGTTCACCAACCCAAATATCACAATTCTTATACACCTCATTTGCCAGCAAGATTTGATTACCCGTAGGTGTTCTTACCTCTAAGTCATAAGGTAACTTTTCAACTTTCAAATCAATTCCAAACATGAATGCAGGATCAACAAAAGAGTGAGTAGCACCGGGATCTATCAAAATTCTGGCTAACCGGTGAAAAACAGGAATCGTACCTTCTACCACCTCCGTTGGTTCAGGCACGGATTGTTGGTCCAGCGAATATACTCTAGTCGGAACCCTCGACCTTGCCCCTCCAGCATTGGTCGGTTTTGGGTTTGACCTGGCAGTCGATTGGGTGTCACTAATCATCGGGCAGTTGACTATCTGGTGTTCCGTACTTCCACATCTTAGGCACTTCCGAGCCTTTCTCCAACATTCATCCTTAGTATGGTTCGGTTTTCCACAATATCCGCATGTTACTCGGGGAGTAGAGGTCTGGCCTCCCTGCGGAATTCCTCTACCTTGTCCTCTACCAACTGGGCCTCCCCTTTGGGCACCTCCCCTCTGGGTACCTCCTCTCGGAGCGCCTCCCCTAGATGCGCTCGAAAACCGTCCACCTCCAGCCCCACGACCAGACTTGGCAGGTGGTGCATTTTGATCACTACGCACAGACCCTTGAACTCCACTAGATCCTCATTTTCGTTTGGCGTGGAAATTCTTCATGTGGGCCCTAGCAGTTTCTATCCTTTGGGCCTTTTCCAAGACCTCCGTAAACGTATTGATCTGAGCTGCCGCTAAGGCTTCCTGTAATTCCACATTTAGCCCTTGTATAAACCTCCGTACTTTCCTTGGCTCCGTAGCAATCAGCTCGGGAGCGAATTTAGACAATTTGGTAAACTGAGTCTCATACTCAGTTACACTCATCATTCCTTGACGAAGTTTAATGAAATCGTCCTCTCGTTTCTCTTGGACAATAGGAGGAAGATATTTCTCGTTAAAATCCCGTACAAAGTTTAGCCAAGTCCATACAGTTCCTTCTCTCTCCCATTTGGCCCTTACTACGTTCCACCAGGCCCTAGCTGGTCCCTCGAACTGAAATACAGCAAATTGAACCTGTCTCTCCTCCGTATAGTTCAGGGCAGTAAAAATATTTATCATGGCCTCAAGCCACTTCTCAGCCTCATACGGGTCTGGTCCTCCTAAGAATTTAGGTGGAGAGAATTTCTGGAATCTCTCCAAGGCTCTATCCTGCCCCAAATCAGGATAACTAGATAAGGTACGACTCATATATCGCGTTGCAACAAGATAACTAGAGACAAGTAAACACGTAAGAAACAAGCACTTTATTTACATAACAAACTGGTCATATATACAGGCCAACAGGTCACATAGTCATAGGCTATCACAGCCAAGGAACATAGAACAAAAGATATTTACATCCACCGTGACACGTTTAAAACAAAAACAAAAGAAGACGTGTCGTGCCACTATGTCCCTAACTATCCCACAAAAACTCCTCAAACCTCAATCCTAACAAGTGGTCTGGCTAGACGCCGACCCAACTGACTCCGAAGACGCACTCAACTCCTCCTCCGAGTCCTCCTCAGGATCCTCCTCAGGAGCATCGGGAACGGCAGGAGCCACAGGCGCTTGGCCATCTCCGGCCAAGTCCTGGAGCACATCGTCAACTAACGCCTCACACTCAGTCAGAATACGACCAGTCCGATCTCGTACATCTCCAACTACTCGCATCAGACATCCAGTCGCCATCTGAGCCTGCTCGCGGAAAGCATCGGTCCGCTGCTGCTCCTCCAGAACCGAGGCCTCCAACTCTCGGATCCGGACTCCCTGGTCTCGTAGTGTAGCTCGAAGACGATCTATCTCTGTATAGCACCTACGATTGGTGCTACCCAATCGCCTCCGCTCGTCGTCCACAGCGAGCACCACTCGGTCAGGATAGGAGTAGGTCTTCCAGCAATCGCAGCGCCGGATCTTGCGCGCTGGGGACCACCTCTGTACCGGCCCACCAGGAATCTCCTGGTATGTAATCACGCGTGAGACGGGCCCCTCCAGATAGGGCTCGCCAGTAGGAGCGTCCGAAGGTATGTCAGTAGGTACGGGCTGGGACGGCCCCGCACCCCCGGTAGCGTCAGCATCCGCCATCACCTATGTTTGCAAATAACATTGCAAAAGTAAGTACGCATCACGAAGAAAACAAGGCTAAAGGCTAAACTCAAGGATAAAACCCTAGCCTATCATATCAAGCACTCAATCTACCTAGATCAATCATAACCTAGGCTCTGATACCACCTGTGACGACCCCACCTCCCCCTAAGGCGTACCAGAGGGTTCGGCGGACCGCCTGCCCAGCTCTCGCCAGGACTCACTCACTCGAATCACGTGCACACAACCATGAACCATAGATAACATTCACAATTCAAGCTTATAATTTACATTGATCGAATTCAGGGTACAAAGTCTCGATATCTTAAACTAGTTCAAAAGTATACAATCCAAGTACCAAAATGTTCCATTCTAGGAATAGCGCGAGTACAAAACCAAAATTCAAAACAAAGTCTAAAGTAACTAGACTACGCTAGCCTTTACACTTCTCACGCTTCTCTCGTACCCCTGTAAGGAAAACAAACTAATAGGGTGAGCCGAAGCCCAGTGAAGTTCCAAATATAAAATTGGCCAACAAAGCGAAGAATAACATAGTAATAGTGAAATAGCGAGCAAACAAGTCAAATCAAGGGAAAAGTACTTCAACTAGCCAAGTAATATCATGTTCGCATTCATATATAAGGATACAGTATTCACGTCTCGGTTCCATTCCAGCTTGATCAATTAGTAGTCGACACTCCGTCAACTTTCAAATAATAACAAATCCAAAATAAAACTTCACTACACGCCAATCCCCGTCCACCAATCAACCCCCCTTTTTTTTTTCGGGCCCGCACGCCACACGAAACACGGGTGGTAATACTCGAGTATACCGGATCGCCGAGGAGATAACACTCCACTCGACTTAACTAGTGACCCAGGGTTCGTTATCTAATCGACCAGGCCCTTGCCGGCTCGACTCGATTAACTAGCCTCAGGGTTTCTGGAATTCCAGGCAATATATATTTCAAGTACATGTAAAGCAAGTCAAGTATATTCAAGTCAAGTCAAGTATATCCAATAGCAAGAACAAGTTATTTTAAGGCAAGTGCGGTAAAGTACACCCTTGCCCTATCATTCATTTTCACGTATTCATACAAGTCAAGTAGGGGACACACGTAACAAGTACAATCGAATATTTGGAAGCACTCACCACAATGGTGCTCCTAGTTCTCGCGTCGAGGTGGTACTCCGGGTTTGGAGTCCAAATCTGCGAGAAAATTTCAGTTTGAGAACTTTGAAACACGAGTAGAATTCGAAACTTAAATGTTCCGTTCATTAAGAATCGATCAATTGAAATTCATTTGAAAGACACTCGTGAAAACTTGCTCGCTTTTCAAATCATAAGGTTTTGTAACATAGATGCTTGGAAATAATACTTGAGTTGAAAGTACAAGGAAATTCAAGTTTACATTGGCCATTAAGTCTTTTCCTCAAGGGTACAAGTTCGGCCAAGTCTTAACATATACACTCGAGACACATAGTAGCAAAGGTACTCGCTAGTTCAAGTGATAATCACTTAATCTTCACTCAAGTCGCTAATATAGTTTTCTAGTCCTCGAGTAAAAATTCGGGCAGCATGCCCTTTGTGTTTACCTAATTTTCCAGCCATTTAGGCTTCATTATTTTTCTCAAACACAACCCAACATCATACATATCAACAATTTATGTCAAGAGCCGTTCCATAGGCTCACAATATCATAATAATAAGATTCACATCAATAGCAAGTGCAGAAATTCCATGTAGCCAAAAGACAGATTTGACGTATAAAAGCGGAAATAACTTATCCGAGGCTACGCTTATCGGATTAAGGCGAAACCTATGCCCTTTCGAAGCTAAGATATAGAGCTACAATGTTCATGAAGGTCACTTAGTCCAGTTTCTAATGTAACTTGGTCAAATTCTCGAATTACTAAACCAGAAACCAATTCGTCGGCTATTTAAACGCAGAACACTGTAATGGTCATAACTCAGTGTACACAAGTCCGAATCAGGTGTTCTTAGAGGCATTTTGAAGCTACTTCAGAACACTACAACTTTAATGTTTTGGCCCAGAGCTAAATCAGAATGGATCCTGGTCAACAAACGCGATAAACTGGACTTAACTGAAGAAACGGACTGCTGGGAAATACTTAGAACATTAAGGGTATTTTGGACTTTTCACGTCCTACGTTGCTCCGATTGAGCTGAAATTTTGTAGGCACCTATAAAATGCCATTCCCTACAACTTTTATTCTTTGAACTAAGGCCAATTCGGCCTTTATCACATAGATACAAATTCGGACAGAATGTTGGGAAAATTTTCCAGATTTTGGAATTTTGAGTTTCTAGTGCAACTTTCCTTAATTTCTTGGTCTAATCACTACCACAACACCTTATAAAACTTCAATTGCAACATATAAGCATCTTACAACAATTTGGGCAGAATTTCCACAAGCCCTAGTTCATCAAATAAATTGGGGAAAACTTCTAAAACATGCTCATCATCCATGATCTCACCACAAGAGCAAGTTGCCAAGCTTAATTTAACAAAATTGAAAGTAAAACTTAGAGAGATAAGCTCTCTTACCTTGACTAGAAGTCACTACAAGTAGCCCAAGCTTTCTCTTCCAAAAATCACACCACAAGCCACTAGCTAATCACTCAAGGACAAGTTTAATCGGTTTACTTTGTTTGTTTTCTCACTAAGTTGTTGGATTTGATGATGAAATGGAATGTTTTCCTTTGGGTTTTCTCTCCTCTCTCTCTCGGCCAGCACCAGCAGAAATGAAGAAGAAATTGGCTAAGTGTTGGAGTTAAATGGATGGTAATGATCTTGGTTAAGAAGCCATGAGGTGGTGACAAGTGTCACCACCACCACCTCTTTTTTTTTTTTCTCTTTCTTTCTTGCCTTTCTTGGCCACTAATTTCGGTCAAGCTTGCTACAATTTAAGAAGATATTATGTACAAAAGTCAACAAACTTGTTGGGTAAGAAAAATGGTGGTCAAGTAGTGCGTTCAATCGGTAATGCGCGGGACCCGCCGGATCGCGCCGTTTTTCTTAAAAACTCACGTACTAGGGTTTTTACTTCCCATTCACTAACCTTATATCCTTGCCACTAGTCACATATTATTTCTCACTTAAAAGTCACTTTTAATCCCCAAATTAATTCTTACTCTGTACCGAAAATTCATCCGGCTAAAAATCGCGAAAACCCTAATTTCGCTCCAAACTTGAAACCGAAGCGTAAAACCCTATTTTCTAGGTTTATTTACACTTAGAGTGAAATATTTGGGTAGTGGCCTTTGATAAATACTAATTTTCAAATAAAAGGGTATTTTTGAGGAAAAATACAAGGAATTTGCGAGTCCTCACATTCTCTCCCCCTTAAAAGAATTTCGACCTCGAAATTCATACCTTTAGTCGTGAACAGGTCGGGGTATTTCTCTTGCATGTCTTTTTCTAGCTCCCAAGTTGCTTCTTCCACTTCATGATGCTTCCACAGAACCTTTACTAAAGGAATCTGCTTGGTTCTCAGGTCCTTCACCTTTCGATCCAATATTTGAATAGGTCGTTCTTCATAGGTTAGGGACTCGTCAAGTTCGACATCTTCAGGTGGCAAAATGTGAGTTGGATCCGGATGATATTTCTTAAGCAAAGAAACATGGAAAACGTCATGGATCCTAGACAAACTAGCTGGTAGCTCAAGTCGATAAGCCACTTTTCCTATTCGCTGAAGTACATTGAAAGGTCCTATATATCGTGGTTGCAACTTTTTCCCTTTTCCTGATCTGATCTTCCCTTTTAATGGTGTAATCCGAAGAAACACCTTGTCCCCCATTTCAAACTCCAAGTCTTTCCTTCTATGATCGGCATAGCTTTTCTGACGGCTTTGGGCTGTTTGAAGCCTCTGGCGAATCATTTTTACTTTCTCATACGCTTCCTCAACCCATGGTATTGTGGTCGGATCTATCACTTTTCTCTCTCCTACTTCCTCCCAATGGATTGGAGATCGACATCTTTGTCCATACAATGTTTCATACGGGGCCATTTGAATAGAGGAATGGTAACTATTGTTATACGCAAACTCAACCAAAGTTAAGTATTGGCTCCAACTTCCTCTAAAATCCACAATACAGGCTCTCAGTATATCCTCAAGAGTTTGGATGGTTCTCTCAGATTGTCCATCAGTTTGTGGATGATACGCTGTACTGTAACTCAATTTAGTCCCTAAAGCCTCTTGTAGTTTCTGCCAAAATCGAGATACAAATCTGGGGTCTCTATCCGATACGATATTCACTGGTACCCCATGTAATCTCACTACCTCATCCATATACAGTTTAGCAAGTTTCTCCAAAGGATATTTCATGTTCATTGGTAGAAAATGTGCAGTCTTAGTTAATCTATCAACTATTACCCAAATTGCATCATGCCCCTTTTGTGTTCGTGGCAATCCTGACACAAAATCCATCGTTATGTGCTCCCATTTCCATTCAGGGATCTCTAAATGCTGTAACAAACCTAACGGCTTTTGATGTTCAGCTTTTACTTGTTGGCACGTAAGACATTTTTGCACAAACTGGGCAATTTCTGCCTTCATATTTTCCCACCAATACAGACTTCTAAGATCTCGGTACATCTTATTATTCCCTGGGTGTACTGTATACCTAGAGCAATGTGATTCCTCCAAAATCTCCTTTTTCAATTCCTCATCCCTAGGTACCACGACACGATTTCGAAACTTCAGGATTCCAGCAGGACTTAGATTGAAATTAGGTAACTCCCCTTTTTCCATCTTCCCTATCCACTTTTGTACCATTGGGTCCTTCACTTGACCCTCTTTGATTCGTTCCATCAATGCCGATTTCACCTCAATATTTCCAAAAATCACCCTCTTCGATTCTAAACGGGGTTTCCACTCACAGACATCTTCCAACAGGCTCCACTCTCTCACTAGGGAACTTGCTAGTTGAGCTTTCCGGCTTAAAGCATCTGCTACAACGTTGGCCTTTCCAGGATGGTAGTTAATTGTACAATCATAATCCTCTAAGAACTCTACCCACCGACGTTGTCTTAGGTTTAACTCCTTTTGAGAAAACAGATACTTAAGGCTCTTATGATCCGTATAAACCTCAAAAGTTACACCATAAAGATAATGTCGCCATTTCTTCAAAGCGAATACTACAGCTGCAAGCTCTAAATCATGGGTCGGATAATTCTGCTCATGAGGTTTTAATTTCCGAGATGCATAGGCAATCACATTCCTACTCTGCATCAACACACATCCTAGCCCTTCTTTCGAAGCATCGGTATAAACCGTATAGCAATCACTTCCACTAGGCAAAGCTAAAACTGGAGCCACAGTTAATTGCTTCTTAAGCTCTTGGAAACTACTTTCACACTTAACATCCCAAATATACTTTCCCTGCTTCTTGGTCAAGTTAGTCAAGGGTCCTGCAATTCTCGAGAAATTCTTTATAAATCTGCGGTAGTACCCTGCTAAGCCTAGAAAACTTCGCACCTCTGTAGGATTTTCTGGCCGCTTCCACTTAGCCGGGTCTACAGCAAGGCCATCTTTCGAAATTATGTGACCTAGAAATGCCACACTTTCCAACCAAAATTCACACTTACTGAACTTAGCGAACAATTGGTGCTCTCTTAGGGTTTGTAGTACTATCCGCAAATGTTGTTCATGCTCCTCCCTTGACCTCGAATACACTAAGATATCATCAATGAACACCACTACAAACCTATCCAAGTAAGGTTTGAACACTCGATGCATCAAATCCATGAATGCCGCTGGGGCATTGGTTAAACCAAAAGGCATCACTGCGAACTCAAAATGCCCATATCGAGTATTAAATGCCGTTTTTGGCACATCCTCCTTTCTAATTCTCAACTGATAGTACCCTTGTCGCAGATCCAACTTAGAAAACACTACAACCCCTTGTAACTGATCAAACAACTCATCGATATGAGGTAATGGGTATTTATTCTTAACAGTTACTGCATTCAATCCTCGATAGTCAATGCACAACCTTAAACTCCCGTCCTTTTTCTTGACAAATAGCACTGGAGCTCCCCACGGGGACTCGCTCTCATGAATAAACCCTCGTTCTA
>NW_020861890.1:0-12646 GCF_003713205.1 Coffea eugenioides
GCCTTACAAGATTCAAAACCCTAATCTAAATTGGAAACAATAACAGTTTCTTTATTTGACTTGACACAACTTCCTAAATAAATTTGGAAGCAATTAACTACTTTCTTAAAACTCTCATTCAATTAGAATAGGAAACAAACTGACTCAATTGGCTTAACTATGGTCAACATGACCTTAGCCTTTATTTCCCTTAATAACTCAAGACTAACTAACAAGTGTTGCTGGAAACTTATTTAATTAAATAACAAGAAATAAGCATGACAAATCTTCAATGATTCTTGAACCCGATTGCACCATCAACCATCAATTGAATTTCCTTGAATTTGAAGGGAATCCAAATCTTCATGTTCTCATCATTTCCCTCCTCTTGAAAGACGATTTATCCTCAAATCGAGTGCTTGCTTACAAAAGAGTAACTCGGAGAATGTCTTTATAAATGCAATCCGAGAACCATGTCGCCAACTCAACTTGATTACGAACACGAACCATTGCACATGCTCAATTTGTCAAGAATATCTTCACCCAATTGTACTTGGCTAGAATTTGGAAGTCAACCAATATTTGGAAATCAATCAAGATTTGGCAATCAATCAAGATATCAATCAAGAGTTGGAAACCAATCAAAGATTTGGAAATCAATCAAGATATCAATCAAGATTTGGAAATCAATCAAGATTTGGAAACCATTCAAGGCAAGGCTGCCTTTTTTTTCCTTCTATCTTTCTTTTTTTTTGAATTTCTAACTTGCCAATTCAAGAAAATAAGGTAGCCGCACTTCAAGATTCAAGAGAATGATTTTTAGGGTTTTCAAAGTATCAAGATTTTTTTTTCAAGAAACCACTATGCAATCCAAGAACTTCAAGAAATTACCAAACCAATTACAAGAAACAAACACAAGGTAAAAAAAAAATAAAAAATTTCGGATGTACGGTACCGCTACAGTCATGAACAGTGCCTATGAATAGTACCGCCGTGAACAATTCCGAATATATATATATATTTTTTGCTTTTGACGACTGAACACAAGGTTACGACTTCACTTGGAAGAAATTTAATGGGAGTTAAACCCTTGAAAAACCTGTTTTCAAGAACGTAATCACACCAAAAAATTCCAACCTCGATCAATCACAGGATAGGTTAGACTCAAGTGATAAAATCAAGAAAACAAGAATCAAAATTTATTTTTTTGTTTCTTTTAAATCAAATGGTGGCTAGGGTTTTGGTAGAAAAATAAATAGAAAAAAAAAGAAAAGAAAAGGATATTAACCTGAATCAAGAGTCGAAGCTCTGATACCAGATGATGCGAACTTGACCCAACAAGAACCTGTCTTGAAGAACCATGTCGATCAGGCAGCGGAAGGATCTATCTTGACCAGGTTATGGAACAATAACTACATTGCTAGACCTAAAGAGAACCCGTCTCTAGAAACCTAGTGGATTGGTTATTGGTTATGGAACAATAACTACCTTGCTAGACCTAAAGAGAACCCGTCTCTAGAAACCTAGTGGATTGGTTATTGGCTTGAAAGAACAGGATGATGTGATCATCTTGCCTTGAACACCACAAGTATCCAAGCTAAATACTTGATACTGTTCAAGAAGAAACTCAAGTTCCATCAAGGAGCTCCATAAAAGGAGACAGCTCTCTTTTTATTAATTCATCTTCAATATCATCTGCTCAATAGTTAAATAAAGTTGGCTATTTATAGCCTTACAAGACTCAAAATCTCTAATCTAAATTGGAAACAATACAAGCTTCTATATTTGACTTGACACAACTTCCTAAATAAATTTGGAAGCAATTAACTACTTTCCTAAAACTCTAATTCAATTAGAATAGGAAACAAACTGACTCAATTGGCTTAACTATGGTCAACATGACCTTAGCCTTTATTTCCCTTAATAACTCAAGACTAACTAACAAGTATTGCTGAAACTTATTCAAATAAATAACAAGAAATAAGCATGACAAATCTTCAATGATTCTTGAACCCGATTGCACCATCAACCATCAATTGAATTTCCTTGAATTTGAAGGGAATCCAAATCTTCATGTTCTCATCGTTCCCCTCCTCTTGAAAGACGATTTATCCTCAAATCGAGTGCGTGCTTACAAAGGACTAACTCGGAGAATGTCTTTATAAATGCAATCCAAGAACCATGTCGCCAACTCAACTTGATTATGAACACGAACCATTGGACATGCTCAATTTGTCAAAAATATCTTTAGCCAATTGTACTTGGCTAGAATTTGGAAGTCAACCAATATTTGGAAATCAATCAAGATTTGGCAATCAATCAAGATATCAATCAAGTGTTGGAAACCAATCAAATATTTGGAAATCAATAAAGATATCAATCAAGATTTGGAAACCATTCAAGGCAAGGCTGCCTTTTTTTTCCTTCTTTCTTTCTTTTTTTTTTATTTTCTAACTTGCCAATTCAAGAAAATAAGGTAGCCGCACTTCAAGATTCAAGAGAATGATTTTTTGTGTTTTCAAAGTATCAAGTTTTTTTTTTCAAGAACCCACTATGCAATCCAAGAACTTCAAGAAATTACCAAACCAATTACAAGAAAAAAATACAAGGCAAAAAAAAAAAAAAATTTCGGATGAACGGTACTGCTACATTCATGAACAGTGACGATGAATAGTACCGCCGTGAACAGTTCCGAATATATATATATTTTTTTTGCTTTTGACGACTCAACACAAGGTTACTACTTCACTTGGAAGAAATTTAATGGGAGTTAAACCCTTGAAAAACCTGTTTTCAAGAACGTGATCACACCAAAAAATTCCAACCTCGATCAATCACAGGATAGGTTAGACTCAAGTGATAAAATCAAGAAAACAAGAATCAAAATTTATTTTTTTGTTTCTTTTAAATCAAAAGGCGGCTAGGGTTTTGTTAGAAAAATAAATATAAAAGAAAAGGATATTAACCTGAATCGAGAGTCGAAGCTCTGATACCAGATGATGCGAACTTGACCCAACAAGAACCTGTCATGAAGAACCAAGTCGATCAGGCAGCGAAAGGATCTATCTTGACCAGGTTATGGAACACTAACTACATTGCTAGACCTAAAGAGAACCCGTCTCTAGAAACCTAGTGGATTGGTTATTGGCTTGAAAGAACAGGATGATGTGATCATCTTGCCTTGAACACCACAAGTATCCAAGCTAAATACTTGATACTGTTCAAGAAGAAACGCAAGTTCCATCAAGGAGCTCCATAAAAGGAGACAGCTCTCTTTTTATTAATTCATCTTCAATATCATCTGCTCAATAGTTAAATAAAGTTGGCTATTTATAGCCTTACAAGACTCAAAATCTCTAATCTAAATTGGAAACAATACAAGCTTCTTTATTTGACTTGACACAACTTCCTAAATAAATTTGGAAGCAATTAACTACTTTCCTAAAACTCTAATTCAATTAGAATAGGAAACAAACTGACTCAATTGGCTTAACTATGGTCAACATGACCTTAGCCTTTATTTCCCTTAATAACTCAAGACTAACTAACAAGTATTGCTGGAAACTTATTTAAATAAATAACAAGAAATAAGCATGACAAATCTTCAATGATTCTTGAACCCGATTGCACCATCAACCATCAATTGAATTTCCTTGAATTTGAAGGGAATCCAAATCTTCATGTTCTCATCATTGCACTCCTCTTGAAAGACGATTTATCCTCAAATCGAGTGCTTGCTTACAAATGAGTAACTCGGAGAATGTCGTTATAAATGCAATCCAAGAACCATGTCGCCAACTCAACTTGATTATGAACACGAACCATTGCACATGCTCAATTTGTCAAGAATATCTTCACCCAATTGTACTTGGCTAGAATTTGGAAGTCAACTAATACTTGGAAATCAATCAAGATTTGGCAATCAATCAAGATATCAATCAAGAGTTGGAAACCAATCAAAGATTTGGAAATCAATCAAGATTTGGAAATCAATCAAGATTTCAATCAAGATTTGGAAACCATTCAAGGCAAGGCTGCCTTTTTTTTCCTTCTTTCTTTCTTTTTTTTTGAATTTCTAACTTGCCAATTCAAGAAAATAAGGTACCGCACTTCAAGATTCAAGAGAATGATTTTTAGGGTTTTCAAAGTATCAAGATTTTTTTTTCAAGAAACCACTATGCAATCCAAGAACTTCAAGAAATTACCAAACCAATTACAAGAAACAAACAGAAGGTAAAAAAATAAAAAAATTTCGGATGAACGGTACTGCTACAGTCATGAACAGTGCCTATGAATAGTACCGCCGTGAACAGTTCCAAATATATATATATATTTTTTGCTTGTGACGACTGAACACAAGGTTACGACTTCACTTGGAAGAAATTTAATGGGAGTTAAACCCTTGAAAAACCTGTTTTCAAGAACGTAATCACACCAAAAAATTCCAACCTCGATCAATCACAGGATAGGTTAGACTCAAGTGATAAAATCAAGAAAACAAGAATCAAAATTTATTTTTTTGTTTCTTTTAAATCAAAAGGTGGCTAGGGTTTTGGTAGAAAATAAATAGAAAAAAAAGGAAAAGAAAAGGATATTAACCTGAATCAAGAGTCGAAGCTCTGATACCAGATGATGCGAACTTGACCCAACAAGAACCTGTCTTGAAGAACCAAGTCGATCAGGCAGCGGAAGGATCTATCTTGACCAGGTTATGGAACAATAACTACATTGCTAGACCTAAAGAGAACCCGTCTCTAGAAACCTAGTGGATTGGTTATTGGTTATGGAACAATAACTACCTTGCTAGACCTAAAGAGAACCCGTCTCTAGAAACCTAGTGGATTGGTTATTGGCTTGAAAGAACAGGATGATGTGATCATCTTGCCTTGAACACCACAAGTATCCAAGCTAAATACTTGATACTGTTCAAGAAGAAACTCAAGTTCCATCAAGGAGCTCCATAAAAGGAGACAACTCTCTTTTTATTAATTCATCTTCAATATCATCTGCTCAATAGTTAAAATAAAGTTGGCTATTTATAGCCTTACAAGACTCAAAACCCTAATCTAAATTGGAAACAATACAAGCTTCTTTATTTGACTTGACACAACTTCCTAAATAAATTTGGAAGCAATTAACTACTTTCCTAAAACTCTAATTCAATTAGAATAGGAAACAAACTGACTCAATTGGCTTAACTATGGTCAACATGACCTTAGCCTTTATTTCCCTTAATAACTCAAGACTAACTAACAAGTGTTGCTGGAAACTTATTTAAATAAATAACAAGAAATAAGCATGACAAATCTTCAATGATTCTTGAACCCGATTGCACCATCAACCATCAATTGAATTTCCTTGAATT
Organism: Coffea eugenioides; assembly: GCF_003713205.1. Taxonomy (NCBI): domain Eukaryota; kingdom Viridiplantae; phylum Streptophyta; class Magnoliopsida; order Gentianales; family Rubiaceae; genus Coffea; species Coffea eugenioides. Next base: position 5,345 of record NW_020861890.1, read on the forward strand.
TGAAGGGAATCCAAATCTTCATGTTCTCATCATTTCCCTCCTCTTGAAAGACGATTTATCCTCAAATCGAGTGCTTGCTTACAAATGAGTAACTCGGAGAATGTCGTTATAAATGCAATCCAAGAACCATGTCGCCAACTCAACTTGATTATGAACACGAACCATTGCACATGCTCAATTTGTCAAGAATATCTTCACCCAATTGTACTTGGCTAGAATTTGGAAGTCAACTAATATTTGGAAATCAATCAAGATTTGGCAATCAATCAAGATATCAATCAAGAGTTGGAAACCAATCAAAGATTTGGAAATCAATCAAGATATCAATCAAGATTTGGAAACCATTCAAGGCAAGGCTGCCTTTTTTTTCCTTCTTTCTTTCTTTTTTTTTGAATTTCTAACTTGCCAATTCAAGAAAATAAGGTAGCCGCACTTCAAGATTCAAGAGAATGATTTTTAGGGTTTTCAAAGTATCAAGATTTTTTTTTTCAAGAAACCACTATGCAATCCAAGAACTTCAAGAAATTACCAAACCAATTACAAGAAACAAACACAAGGTAAAAAAAATAAAAAAAATTTCGGATGAACGGTACTGCTACAGTCATGAACAGTGCCTATGAATAGTACCGCCGTGAACAATTCCGAATATATATATATATTTTGCTTTTGACGACTGAACACAAGGTTACGACTTCACTTGGAAGAAATTTAATGGGAGTTAAACCCTTGAAAAACCTGTTTTCAAGAACGTAATCACACCAAAAAATTCCAACCTCGATCAATCACAGGATAGGTTAGACTCAAGTGATAAAATCAAGAAAACAAGAATCAAAATTTATTTTTTTGTTTCTTTTAAATCAAATGGTGGCTAGGGTTTTGGTAGAAAAATAAATAGAAAAAAAAAGAAAAGAAAAGGATATTAACCTGAATCAAGAGTCGAAGCTCTGATACCAGATGATGCGAACTTGACCCAACAAGAACCTGTCTTGAAGAACCATGTCGATCAGGCAGCGGAAGGATCTATCTTGACCAGGTTATGGAACAATAACTACATTGCTAGACCTAAAGAGAACCCGTCTCTAGAAACCTAGTGGATTGGTTATTGGTTATGGAACAATAACTACCTTGCTAGACCTAAAGAGAACCCGTCTCTAGAAACCTAGTGGATTGGTTATTGGCTTGAAAGAACAGGATGATGTGATCATCTTGCCTTGAACACCACAAGTATTCAAGCTAAGTACTTGATACTGTTCAAGAAGAAACTCAAGTTCCATCAAGGAGCTCCATAAAAGGATACAACTCTCTTTTTATTAATTCATCTTCAATATCATCTGCTCAATAGTTAAAATAAAGTTGGCTATTTATAGCCTTACAAGACTCAAAACCCTAATCTAATTGGAAACAATACAAGCTTCTTTATTTGACTTGACACAACTTCCTAAATAAATTTGGAAGCAATTAACTACTTTCCTAAACCTCTAATTCAATTAGAATAGGAAACAAACTGACTCAATTGGCTTAACTATGGTCAACATGACCTTAGCCTTTATTTCCCTTAACAACTCAAGACTAACTAACAAGTGTTGCTGGAAACTTATTTAAATAAATAACAAGAAATAAGCATGACAAATCTTCAATGATTCTTGAACCCGATTGCACCATCAACCATCAATTGAATTTCCTTGAATTTGAAGGGAATCCAAATCTTCATGTTCTCATCATTCCCCTCCTCTTGAAAGACGATTTATCCTCAAATCGAGTGCTTGCTTACAAATGAGTAACTCGGAGAATGTCGTTATAAATGCAATCCAAGAACCATGTCGCCAACTCAACTTGATTATGAACACGAACCATTGCACATGCTCAATTTGTCAAGAATATCTTCACCCAATTGTACTTGGCTAGAATTTGGAAGTCAACCAATATTTGGAAATCAATCAAGATTTGGCAATCAATCAAGATATCAATCAAGAGTTGGAAACCAATCAAAGATTTGGAAATCAATCAAGATATCAATCAAGATTTGGAAATCAATCAAGATTTCAATCAAGATTTGGAAACCATTCAAGGCAAGGCTGCCTTTTTTTTCCTTCTTTCTTTCTTGTTTTTTTGAATTTCTAACTTGCCAATTCAAGAAAATAAGGTAGCCGCACTTCAAGATTCAAGAGAATGATTTTTAGGGTTTTCAAAGTATCAAGATTTTTTTTTCCAAGAAACCACTATGCAATCCAAGAACTTCAAGAAATTACCAAACCAATTACAAGAAACAAACACAAGGTAAAAAAAAAAAAAAAAATTCGGATGAACGGTACTGCTACAGTCATGAACAGTGCCTATGAATAGTACCGCCGTGAACAATTCCGAATATATATATATTTTTTTTACTTTTGACGACTGAACACAAGGTTACGACTTCACTTGGAAGAAATTTAATGGGAGTTAAACCCTTGAAAAACCTGTTTTCAAGAACATAATCACACCAAAAAATTCCAACCTCGATCAATCACAGGATAGGTTAGACTCAAGTGATAAAATCAAGAAAACAAGAATCAAAATTTATTTTTTTGTTTCTTTTAAATCAAATGGTGGCTAGGGTTTTGGTAGAAAAATAAATAGAAAAAAAAAGAAAAGAAAAGGATATTAACCTGAATCAAGAGTCGAAGCTCTGATACCAAATGATGCGAACTTGACCCAACAAGAACCTGTCTTGAAGAACCATGTCGATCAGGCAGCGGAAGGATCTATCTTGATCAGGTTATGGAACAATAACTACATTGCTAGACCTAAAGAGAACCCGTCTCTAGAAACCTAGTGGATTGGTTATTGGTTATGGAACAATAACTACCTTGCTAGACCTAAAGAGAACCCGTCTCTAGAAACCTAGTGGATTGGTTATTGGCTTGAAAGAACAGGATGATGTGATCATCTTGCCTTGAACACCACAAGTATCCAAGCTAAATACTTGATACTGTTCAAGAAGAAACTCAAGTTCCATCAAGGAGCTCCATAAAAGGATACAACTCTCTTTTTATTAATTCATCTTCAATATCATCTGCTCAATAGTTAAAATAAAGTTGGCTATTTATAGCCTTACAAGACTCAAAACCCTAATCTAATTGGAAACAATACAAGCTTCTTTATTTGACTTGACACAACTTCCTAAATAAATTTGGAAGCAATTAACTACTTTCCTAAAACTCTAATTCAATTAGAATAGGAAACAAACTGACTCAATTGGCTTAACTATGGTCAACATGACCTTAGCCTTTATTTCCCTTAATAACTCAAGACCAACTAACAAGTGTTGCTGGAAATTTATTTAAATAAATAACAAGAAATAAGCATGACAAATCTTCAATGATTCTTGAACCCGATTGCACCATCAACCATCAATTGAATTTCCTTGAATTTGAAGGGAATCCAAATCTTCATGTTCTCATCATTCCCCTCCTCTTGAAAGACGATTTATCCTCAAATCGAGTGCTTGCTTACAAAGGAGTAACTCGGAGAATGTCTTTATAAATGCAATCCAAGAACCATGTCGCCAACTCAACTTGATTATGAACACGAACCATTGCACATGCTCAATTTGTCAAGAATATCTTCACCCAATTGTACTTGGCTAGAATTTGGAAGTCAACCAATATTTGGAAATCAATCAAGATTTGGCAATCAATCAAGATATCAATCAAGAGTTGGAAACCAATCAAAGATTTGGAAATCAATCAAGATATCAATCAAGATTTGGAAATCAATCAAGATTTCAATCAAGATTTGGAAACCATTCAAGGCAAGGCTGCCTTTTTTTTCCTTCTTTCTTTCTTTTTTTTTTGAACACGAACCATTGCACATGCTCAATTTGTCAAGAATATCTTCACCCAATTGTACTTGGCTAGAATTTGGAAGTCAACTGTCACGGCCCCACCTCCCCCTGATGCGAACCAGAGGGTTCGGCGGGCCGCCTGCCCAGCTCTCGCCGGGACTCAGTCGTTCACTACATTCCTCAAACAGATTACAAGAATAAACCTCAAATATTACAATATAAATCTCCAATATACGTCAAATTCTCCAATAATTACATGTCAAAAGCGAAGTGTCCACGCTTCCACTGCGCCACTCTGATTCTTGATCACAATTATTATACAGGAAGAAGTCCAAAACTAGCCTATTACACAACCAAGCAATTCTAAACGTTCAATACAATCCCAATATGAACCATTACACAAAAGGAAATCCAAGTTCAAGCCACACATGAGATAATCCATGAATAAACACTACAAGCCACTCCTTCGCCTTGAGCCCTGTGGAGGGGAATAAAATATTTTGGGGTGAGTTAGAAGCTCAGCGAGTAACCAGTAAAATCAGTAATCAAGTCTGTTTAACAATAGTTCAGTTCAATGATGTCATTTCACTATGGAGTATCAATAATTCAAGAAACATTTACAATGGAAAGCGATAGTAACATTCATGAAAAGGATACATTCGTTCTCCTGTCATTTCATTGCATTTGGTTTCATTCGTGCATTCATTCACCCCGTCCCTGGCTTTTGGCCAGGCTCCACCAACCTACAAGGTAATACTCGAGCATACCAAACGTTCACCCAGGTCCCTAATCGCCCGACCGAGTCCGCTTCTGGCTCGAGACGACCGGTAACAAGGGGCAATGGCCAGTTCAGCCTGGTCAATTTCCAGGAGGGGGTGAACGAAACGAAAGAACGAACGAGGGTTTTATTTACAAAAAATGCATTTTATTTAATTGACCGGAGGAATAAAGGGAATGACAGGAGAACGAACGAACGAACGAATATATGGCTCCCTGTGAGCCCGTATCCTTTTAATGAATGTGTTTATCGCTTTATTTTGTATTTGTATCTTGAATTATTGGTTATATGTAATGAATGCATTGAACTTCTTGTTGCCTATGTTTTCGGAACCTCACTGAGCTTTTAGCTCATTCCTTTAGTTTTGTTTTCCTTAACAGGGGACGGCGAGCAAGAACGAGAGCTCGGTAGAGTCTAGCCTAGACTGGTTTCTTTGAAATTTCTTTTGTAATGGTTCTCGCCCTAGTGCTTGGCACGGGCTGGATGTATGAGGAATTGAGAACCTTTGTATAGTGGTGGTTGTACTTCTTTTGAGATAGATGTACATAAGTTTGCTTTAAGTTTTGGATTGTTGCTATAGTTATTCCTGTGGTTTTATTCCGATTTTTCTTAAGGTTCGACTGAGTCCCGGCGAGAGTTGGGCAGGCGGTCCGCCGAACCCTCTGGTTCGCCTTAGGGGGAGGTGGGGCTGTCACAGTGTGCAATGCAAATGAAGCTTCCAAGAGAAGCTAAAATGTGTGGCCACAATTTGTCCAAAACTCAACCCTCTCCCCGTGCGCGCACGCGTGCGTTTCGTGCTCGATTGCTCTCGAGTTTGTTTCACTAGTGCACTAAACCTCTAATGCACTTCCATTCATATTATTATTATCCACTCTTATGGGTCTAAAAATAATGGTCTAAAGTCCCTCAATTAATCGTGCGCGTAAAAACGCGTACTTCATATTTAAGCGCAATAAAGTGAAACTTCCAAGAAATTCTTATAACGATAGTATAACTAACTAATAATTGAACACTTAAACATAAATATACCTATTTTAAGACTAATGTACATGTCTCCAATTTTCCAAGCTCATTGTACTCTCAGATCGGCTATTGTCTCCAAACGCGTATTCACTATTCTCACTTACCGAGCTTCCAAGAAAATAAATTTTGAAACAAGTCACTTTTAAAATATAATTAAACTATAGATTCATGTAATTAGGTCTAGAGAGGTTAGCAAAAAAATATTCGGGACAATTGGCCAAATAAATTGATACGTCCCTCGATCAACACGTTTCGAGACACGTAGCACGTTTGCCCAAGGATCTAGCGAGGATGTCCAACGCTTGGAATTGCGGGATCTAGAACCAAACGGACGACACGATTTGATTCAAGACGGTAGACGACACTCCGATGAAGGTGAATACTCCAGGGGAATAGGTCGGTAGAACAATCTAGGACAGGACGCAAGACTGCTCAAAACCCTTGCCAAAGCAAGTAAAGGGGTCGAATCTCTCTCTCAAGAAGAATCGAAAATATGCAAAACTTTATTGATAAAACGTCTACCCTAAAACCTTACAAAGCAAGCCTATTTATAGGCTAAAGTGACTGAAACCCTAAAGGGACTAGGAAAGGGAAAAGTCGGCCCATGGTCTTGGGACAAGATGGGCCGGCCCATGCTCTTACTTAAACACTAATCAATTGCTAAATAACTACTAAGGCCTAAGGCCCTATTCGGCCAACTCATTTGGAGGCCCACTTGAGTCTTCATGGGCTTGGGTCATGGTGTAGATAACTCGATTAAAATTCTTCAAGCCTTCAATATCTCTATGGACTCCATGTTAGTTTTGGACAATTCGAACAAGGGCTTGGAGGGATTCTTTGAAGAGCTTGGCTCGTGCACGTGTGACTGGGCCCAATGGAACTCGGACTGGGTCATTACTTGGGCTAAGGTCCGTGCACACATCAGTCCCCTCCACTTGAGCAGGATTTGTCCTCAAATCTGGATGGAAATGAATGACATGAACAAGGGTTGGTATCATGGCTCCAGTGGCTCCTCTTGTTCGTATCATTCCCCCCCTCTTGAAAGCAATTTGCCCACAAATTGAAGCACGAATGATGACAAGACGAGTTACATGCCTTCGACTCAATCTTGTTATGATGGCTACAGATGGCATCCAATGCAAAGCCCATGGGCTAAGTTGGAACATAACCCTTGTCGAACCTTGAATCTCACAAACCATCTTCAATGTATGCTCAACTTGATCGTTTGTGGTCATGAGGTAAGGTTCCTCAAAGTGGTATGAAGTGTATCCCATGAAATCGAACTCCGGCTCGAACACACTTGCAAGGCACCAAGGCGGATTTGGTGATGTTGGAGCTTCATGTGGACTAAGAGCAAGACGAAAATCATAATGGTCATTGAGGTACTTGTTCTTTAAACGAACCCTTGGTACACAACGATCCCCAAAATGTGGAGTGTTCCCTTCAAGGCGAGCTCGAATCAACTCCCCTTTTGTGTGGACTGATTTGAGTTGACATTGTTCCATGAATGGATACCAACGGGGTTTAACTCTTGGAGTGCCAACTCCATGGAGGCTTGCAAAGTCTACAATTGATTTTGGAATGGAACACACCAAGATCAACTCAACTTGCCTTTGCTTGATCTGTATAAAAGTAGAAACACTAAACAAAGCGAAGGTAAGTTCGTTAGGAAAATAAT
>NW_020861891.1:0-56595 GCF_003713205.1 Coffea eugenioides
AATAAAATAATCATATGAAAATTATACATTAGAGATAAGAGAATAAATAACTCATAATGAGGAGGGGAGGTTGGGTGGTTTGGAAGGGGGGAGGGAGAGAAGAGAATGCAAATGAGAAGCCCTGGCTTCGAATCCTAAGACTTACCAAAAAAAAAAAACTCATAATAGGGAGTGTAAGGCCCGAAAACAACCAATGAGACAAACATAAACAATGGAAAGATCACAAATGTAATAGTAAGTAAATAAAAGGAAAGGATTGCAAACCAATTAACTACCCAACTCCTCTTGAGCTTGTAGATTAATTGAAACAAGCTACTTCAAGTTGATGAATTACAATCACTCTTGTGTACAAAGGAAGGTTCACCTCCTTCTTGCCCCAAGCAGCACTCGGTCAAGCCAGGACGTTTTACTATCCCTCAGGACAACCCTCACAGAGCTACACTCATGAAAAATTCACTCACAAATGAAAAGCTTACAATGAACCTCACACCACTAAGACTACAAATATTCTTTTTGGAGTATTTTCTCACTAAAATCTCTCTAGATCTTTTGTATCTTCAGTGTGCCAAAGTTGTTTGAAGTGTCTGACCAACCACTATTTATATAGGACCAAGAGAGTGCCTCATTAAAGCTTCCAACGGATAGAAAGTAGCTGAAGAGTCAACTAGCCATTGGGGACGTCGGACGTCCGACAGATTAATCATCGTCCGATCCCATCGTCCGAAAATCAGCCAAGTTGTCGTTCGGACGTCTGATGGTATTTTATCGTCCGAGCTTCTGTGTCCGAACGTCGTCCAGAGAGTTATCAAATCTTCGTGGAATTTTTAGGACGTCCGATGAGATTGATGTGCGTCCGAAGCATGCGTCTGATCCTTCAGGACGTCCGATGCTTCCTTACGAGCGTCCGACAGAGTTTCCTTCTTGATGTTCTTCATCCTTTCGGACGTCCGATCCTGAGTATTTGAGCGTCCGACAGCTTCAGCATACTTAGTCCCCTTTCAATTGCACTTGTTCATGGAATCAAACAACTTCAAAACTGAAAATATATCTTGAAAAAATATTAGTATTATCCATTTGTTTTGTAAACATCAAAAGATAGGGATCAAGATCAACATTCTCCCCCTTTTTGATGATGACAAAACAATGGATGGAAGGAAGGAAAAAGATTGAGCATATGAGCATAGACTCCCCCTCACTCATTGCAACCAAACTTATAATTTCAGAATAACTCCCCCTAACACATAGCATCCATTTCTCCCCCTTTTTGTCATCATAAGATGAGAGTAATACCCAACAACCATAATCCAACAATAATAACAGAGAATCCAATATTCAAAACAAAACAGAGAAATGATATCAGAATTCAGCAATACCAACATACCAACATATCACAGAGAGATTAGCAAATCATCGTTAGATCAGAATAGTTCTTTTCTCTCCCTTTTTGACACCATACAAATTCAGTAGTATTCAAAAACATCAGCGAAAACACAGATCAAAGTATCGGAAATATCAAAAAAATATTGTGAACAAGAATCACTGCAATGATTAACAAAATCTCCTATTTGTTAAAGTTAGCATCATGTCTAACTATCCACATGCATTTCATACCTCTTCTCATATTCTTTCTCACATAACAATCACTTTTTATGTGACCTTTTTGACAACAAAAATTACACATAACCAAAGAGTTATCTACATGAACAGGTTTAATAAATCTTACTTGTCTTCTCCTATGGATAGCAAATTCGTTGGAAATAGAATTCAACATATTCTTTTGAAAACAGACTTGTTTCTTGTGTTTAAGCAACTCATTTAGACCATCCATTCTTCTTTTCAAATCACCTTGTTCCTTTTTGAACAAATCACAAAGTTTTGTTTTTCTATCAAGTTCAAAATGTAAAGCAGTCTCACTCTTTTTGAAGTAATCATTTTCAGCTTTCAACTTTTTATTTTGTTGAAAAAGATTTGCATTATCTCGAAGCAAAAAATCAATTTTCTGTTTTAACCCCTTGTTTCTAGTATAGGACTGTTTCAAACTATCATGCAATTTTATAATGAAAGATTCAATATCATCATTAGTTTTTTCATCACTTTCAACTTGAGAGTTATAAGATGTTACCTCATCATCTCCAATGGCCATTAGTGCCATTTGGGCCAACTCTTCTTTTTCTCTTTTTGAATTGCATTCATCCCATGCAATTTTGCAATCTCCTCTTGAACTTCTCTTGTTGAAGATCTTCTTGAAACATTTGATGTGAGGAGTTATATCATTGTCCACTTCCATGTTTTCATTACCCATGAAGGATGGGTTATCCCCCACTTGAGATGCTTTAAAAGCTATGCCACTCTTATACATTCTTGCATTTTCTTCCTCTTGCACTTTGAATTTCAGCTTTAATTCATAAGAGATTAGGGAATTCACAAGAGATTCAATGGACATAGAATTTAAATCCTTTGCCTCTTCTATAGCATTTATTTTGTTTTCCCATTCTTTTGGCAAGGCATTCAAAATCTTTTTATTTTTCTCACCCAAAGAATATTCTTTTCCAAGCAATTTAAGATCTTGAATAATGTCACAAAATCTAGTACACATCTTATCAACATTTTCAAGAGGATGCATTTTGAAAAATTCATATTGAGAAACAAGTAAAGATTTCTTTTGTTCTTTAATATCTTGGTTACATTCATGAAATTCACACAATTTATCCCAAATATCTTTAGCTGATTTACAACCTTTAATCCTACTAGATTCATTTACATCTAATGCATTGTACAATATATACTTGGCCTTGGCATTCAAAGAAAGGTATCTCTTGTCTTTTTCATTCAATTCTTGTCTAGTCTTTAATCTACTCAAATTAGTGGTAGAGTCAACTATTCTAACTTCATAAGGACCATCTTCTACCACATACCATAATTCAATATAAACGGATTGTAAGAAAATCATCATTCTTTGTTTCCACATGCTAAAATGAGAACCATTAAACATAGGTGGTCTATCAATAGATTGCCCTTCTAAAAAAGAAACATTTATGGTTGCCATGATCTTTACTCTAAGCGGTTAAGCTTAATCTCTAGGAGACCATGCTCTGATGCCAATTGTAAGGCCCGAAAACAACCAATGAGACAAACATAAACAATGGAAAGATCACAAATGTAATAGTAAGTAAATAAAAGGAAAGGATTGCAAACCAATTAACTATCCAACTCCTCTTGAGCTTGTAGATTAATTGAAACAAGCTACTTCAAGTTGATGAATTACAATCACTCTTGTGTACAAAGGAAGGTTCACCTCCTCCTTGCCCCAAGCAGCACTCGGTCAAGTCAGGACGTTTTACTATCCCTCAGGACAACCCTCACAGAGCTACACTCATGAAAAATTCACTCACAAATGAAAAGTTTACAATGAACCTCACACCACTAAGACTACAAATATTCTTTTTGGAGTATTTTCTCACTAAAATCTCTCTAGATCTTTTGTATCTTCAGTGTGCCAAAGTTGTTTGAAGTGTCTGACCAACCACTATTTATATAGGACCAAGAGAGTGCCTCATTAAAGCTTCCAACGGATAGAAAGTAGCTGAAGAGTCAACTAGCTGTTGGGGACGTCGGACGTCCGACAGATTAATCATCGTCCGATCCCATCGTCCGAAAATCAGCCAAGTTGTCGTTCGGACGTCCGATGGTATTTTATCGTCCGAGCTTCTGTGTCCGAACGTCGTCCAGAGAGTTATCAAATCTTCGTGGAATTTTTAGGACGTCCGATGAGATTGATGTGCGTCCGAAGCATGCGTCCGATCCTTCAGGACGTCCGATGCTTCCTTACGAGCGTCCGACAGAGTTTCCTTCTTGATGTTCTTCATCCTTTCGGACGTCCGATCCTGACTATTTGAGCGTCCGACAGCTTCAGCATACTTAGTCCCCTTTCAATTGCACTTGTTCATGGAATCAAACAACTTCAAAACTGAAAGTATATCTTGAAGAAATATTAGTATCATCCATTTGTTTTGTAAACATCAAAAGATAGGGATCAAGATCAACAGGGAGAATGGTTGAGTTGGGTGGTAAGGTAAAAGGAATTATGAGTAAGAGATCCTAAATTCAAAATTTCACACTTACAAGGAAAAAAGTATAAAAAAAAAACTCATAATAACAATTTTAGTAATATCTCAAATAAGACTATTAGATCCTCTCGTGACTCTCTGAACAAATAACCCTAGCAATTAGACAACTATCATAGAAAGTTCTCTATTTATAACCCACAAAACTTGTAAAATAAGAAACAGCCATATAAGTAATTGCCTAATAAAATACCAATCTCTAAATAATAAAACTACTAAAACTTAAGTCCAATAAAATTACTAAATAATTGAATTGAAACTTCATTTGATTTTGTACGCCAACACATTCCACCTACTAATAGTGACTATGAATATGCCGATAATATTTAAGTGCCTGTTGGCAAACAAAAAAAATGCGCGCAGAGCGGAAGCAATTTTAACACATGTAAAAAATACGTGAAAAGAGGAGGAGAATAAATACAACAATAATAACTCAAAAATTTATTCATAAAAATTATCTGGGGAATTTTCTAATAAAGAAAATGTAGGAAAAAACGGGTTTTCAATCTTAACCGGAACTTAGGGTTTAAATCGTAATTCCTACTTAGGGTTTTCGAAATACTCCCAAAACCAAACGTTACCGCCAAATTAATGAATATATCAACGTAGTACGAACTGGGGCCTCACAAAGATAAAAAGGCAAGACAATTGGTTTGGTCAAAGAGCCATAGGTGTGTGACACTTGTCACCACCAAAGCCTTCCAAATTTCTCTTTCTTTTCCTTGCATTTTTAGCCCTAAATTTCGGTCAAAGCTAGCTGGAAATAAGGAGATATTTTGCTCAAGTATTAATGAGCTCATGTGGTAAGAAAGTGGTGGTCAAGTGGTGCGGTCAATCGGTAGTGCGCGGTACACGTCGGTTCGTACCGTTTTTCCTTAAATCACACGTACTAGGGTTTTTACTTTCTATTCACTAACTTTTTATCATTGCTCCTAATCACATATTATTTTTCACCTAAAATTCACTCTTAAGCACCAAATTTGATCCTCGCTCCGTATTGGATAATTACACTACGGAACAACGTGAAACCCTAATTCGCTCTTAACTTGGAAATGAAAAGTGAAACCCTACTTCCTAGGTCCATTTGCACCTATTGAGGAATGATTGGGTAGTAGTGCCATAATAAATAAATAATTTCCAAATAAAGGGCATTTTTAAGAAAAACGTGAGGAATTTACAATTCCACAAATTGAATTTAGGGTTTCGGTTGAAATATGAGAAATTTGAGAAAACGGTCAGTCACAAGTAAACTAGGGTTTTTTTTCTAGGGCATTTGCACTAGGTTTTTTTTTTCTTTTGATTAGAGTTTAGGGTTTAAAGAAGTCGGGGTATCACAGTTTACGCATAAGGCGGTTAACAAGCCTGAATGTGAGATTCTGGTTCTATTATTTGAGATTTTGACTTAGATACACTACAAACTGGACTGAGTGGTCTTCATCACAGTTGTAGGCCTTTGTCTTAGCTTCGGTTGTGTCCGTTACGCAAAACAACGTCAAATCTGTCTTTTGTTTCTTGACTCAACATTCATTTCCGCACATGCTCCTAGCTTGATTTTGTACTTGTATGACTTGGAGCCTATGGAATGGCTATTGAAATGAGATGATTTTTTTATATGACTTTGGGTTTGATTGAGGAAAAGAATGAAGCCATAAATGGCTGGAAAATATGTAAATACAAAGGGCGTGCTGCCCAAATTTACGCTCGAGAACTAGGTCGATATACTTGCGACTTGAGTAAGGCTTGAGAGTGAATACCACGTGAACCATCTAGGGTATTTACGTTTTCTTTGCCACTTCGACTCAAATAGCGATTTTAAAGTTTTACATGTGAGTCTAAGTTTTATAAATATTTTACTTATGTCCTTTGGTTTCAATGTACTCTTTTCACTACCAAAACCATATTTATACTTTGTACTAGTACGTATTCGACTTGTCTTTGACTCACTTACATCTTTGATGGTTGAAGCATAATGTGTTCGTTTGATTATTAGGGATCCTTGGTGATTGAGAGTATTATCCGGAAGGAAACTTTGGACGTTGTTTTGCTTAAATAGGTGAGTGTTCCTTGTTGTTATGTTACTCTTGACTATATGCCTTGTTCCATGTTATGGATATTTGATTGAATGTTAAATGCTTTCAATGATTGCTAAAAATGAGTTTTCTAGGCGAGTGTGTACTTTATCGCACTCGACCTAAATGAATGTGAAATTTTCAATGATTGAATGATTATATATGCATGAATGTAAGCCTGATGGTTGAACTGGGCCCTGCCCTTCTTCACTGATCGACTCGAGCCAGAAGCAGACTCGGTCGGGCGATTTAGTGACCCTGGGTGAACGTTTGGTATACTCGAGTATTACCTTGTTGTCGGGTGGAGTCCGGCCAACGTCCGGAAGGGGGTGAAATGAAATGAATGAACGAGTGGCAATGAATGAAATGAAGGGTTTTACTTATCAAAATGCATTTTTAAAATGATTGGAGGAATAAGGGGAATGACATGAGAATGAACGAACGAATGAACGAACGAATAGCTCCCTGTGAGCCCGTATCCTTTTAATGAATGTGTTGTTATCACTTTTCCTTGTAAATGTTTCTTGAACTGGATTGATTATTTGATTATGTGTTCGGAACCTCACTGAGCTTTTAGCTCATCCCTTTAGTTTTGTTTTCCTTAATAGGGGAAGGTGAGAAAGGACGAGAGCTCGATAGAGACTAGCCTAGACTAGTTTTTTTGATTTTGTAATGGTTCTCGCCCTAGTGCTCGGCACGGGTTGGATGTATGGTGAAGTGAGAACCTTTATATATTCGACGGTTGTACTCCCTTTTGAGATAGAAATGTATATAAGTTGTGCTTTAAGTTTTGATCGTTGTTATGTTTATTCTTGGTTTATTCTGGTTTCGATTGAGGATTGAAGTGTAATTCACAAACTTATTATTATCACTTCTAATCACACACTTAATATCATCTAAAACTCACTCTTAATCACCACATTTATCGCACTAGCGGGCCCCACATCGATAATACGTTTCACATTTAACGTCCACTAACTCAGACTAGAAAAATGAATTTAAAACTGTACTTGCTTGTAAAAATGCATAGAAATTTTAATAAATTTCTATGTTTCTTGAACTGGATTGATTATTTGATTGTGTTCGGAACCTCACTGAGCTTTTAGCTCATCCCTTTAGTTTTGTTTTCCTTAACAGGGGAAGGCGAGCGAGGACGAGAGCTCGATAGAGACTAGCCTAGACTACTTTCTTTGATTTTGTAATGGTTCTCACCCTAGTGCTCGGCACGGGCTGGATGTATGGTGAAGTGAGAACCTTTGTATATTCGATGGTTGTACTCCCTTTTGAGATAGAAATGTATATAAGTTGTGCTTTAAGTTTTGGATCGTTGTTATGTTTATTCTTGGTTTATTCTGGTTTCGATTGAGGATTGAAGTGAACAACTGAGTCCCGGCGAGAGCTGGGCAGGCGGTCCGCTGACTCCTTTGGTTCACCTTAGGGGGAGGTAGGGCTGTCACACACCTAGTGAAAATCAAAGTCAAGAACAAGGTGAACGATGTAGGCCACCCTTTAAGGTAGGTCGAGGAGCTAGTGGTGTGAAAATTTTGGGGACCTCTAAACAAGATACTCCGAGGGGAGCTCCAGGTGGAGGACAGCAACTGAAAGCTGTCTCACAAGGAGATCAAATCTCAATCCTATACTTATCTTGTGGCTATTGTGGAAAAATCAACCATACTAAGGAGAGTTGTTGGAAAAAAGGGGGAGAATGCCTGCGATGTGGGAGCACCAAGTATTGGATTGTTAATTGTCTGGTCCTATTACGGGACAAGAAAGGGACCTGGCAAGCGACCAAAACCAACCCTGGACCGTCGAAGGGGGAAGAGAACGTAGAAGGTACGATCTGCCATTTAACTTAGGGTTTTATAGTCTTGATGGTAAGAAAATTTCGAGGACGAAATTTATTTAAGGGGGAAAGAGTGTGAGGACTTGCAAATTCCTTATATTTTTCTTAAAAATTCCCTTTTATTTGGAAATTATTATTTTATAATAGCCCTACTACCCAATCAACCCACAATAAGTGCAAATGAACCTAGAAAGTAGGGTTTCACTTTTCATTTTTTAAGTTAGCGTGAATTAGGGTTTTTACGCCTTTTCATCGTGTGACTAATCGGTACGGAGTGTGGATCAAATTTGGTGATTAAGAGAGAGTTTTAGATGATATTAAGTGTGTGATTAGAGGTGATAATAATAAGTTAGTGAATTATAAGTGGAAACCCTAGTACGCGTGAAATAAGGAAAAACGGGTTGAACCGACGGGTACCGTTTGTTACCGAATAAGTGCACCACTTGAACACCACTTTATTACCTTAATCCCCTTGTTATTAATTGAACAAAATTAGCCCTAAATATCTTCTCCTTTCTGCCGAAAATGTGGACCAAAAAAAAAGAGAGAAAAGAAAATTTTCACTTTCAATTAAATTGTGACACTTGTCAAACCTTTGACCAAATTAACTCCAACCTTCTTATCTTTTCTAGAGCTTTGTTTCTTCTTCATTTCTGCATATTGCTGGCCGAAACTTGAGAGGGGGAAAGGGAGAGAAAACTTCATTTTTGCACTTCAATTTCAAGCCTCAATCTTGAGTTTCAACCGATAATCTTGCAAATTCCTCCACAAAAGTTGATCTCCAAGGAAGCTTAAGGGTTTTGGTGGAGTGATTTGGGAAGAGGAAGGTCTTGGCAGCTTCTTGACATAGGGATTAAGGTGAATTTGGTAAGAAACTTCCCTATACTTCTTATATGTGTAAACTAGAAGCTTAAAGTTGTAGTTTTGATGGATTTTTGGGGAAAATTTCATGGGTTAAATGAGATGTTGGGATGTTTAGTTAGGGTTTATATTTTCAGCATTGATTATGGTTATCTACCTCTTACTTGATTTTATTGAACTAGTAATTGGTGGGTTTGATGATAGAGCACTTGTTAGATATGAATTTCTAGAGTAAAGGTGCAAATTCCAGAAATTGGAAACCAAGTTGCTCTGTTCTGTCTGGTTTTAGTTCACCATGATAGAGGATGAATTAGGCTTAGTGTAGAACATGAAAGTTGTAGAGAATGATGCTTCATAGTTTCCTACAAAATTTCAGCCCAATCATAGCACTGTAGCTCATGAAAAGATAAAAATACCCCTGAGACTGCCCTAGGTAGCGTCCAGCAGACAGTTTTAACATTTTCTCATGTTGGCTGCGTTTTTCATCTTGATTCGTACCAAACCAGTCTTTGGGCAAAACATGGAACTTTTATCCCTATGTTTTGGTTTTCCAACTCAATTGAAAACACCTCAATCGGACTTCGGTAGCCTGAGTTGTTTTCGTTTACGTATAGTGCGGTTAACTAGCCCTAATGTGAGCTTTTGGTTCTGTAATCCGGACTTTTGACCTAGATACACTATGAACTGGACTAAGTAGTCTTAATAAAAGTTGTAGAACTCTGTCTTAGCTTCAAAAAGGTATAAATTTCATCCTAATCCGATAAGCGTAGCTTTGGTTGTGTCTGATACGCTAAGCGACGGCAAATCTGTCTTTTGTTTTATGACTTAAACTTCATTTCCGGACGTTTTCCTAGTTTGATTTTGTACTTGTATGACTTTGAGCCTATTGAACGGCTATGGAAATGAGATAATTTTGTGTATGACTTTGGGACTGATTGAGGAGAAGAATGAAGCCATAAATGGCTGGAAAATAGGTAAATACAAAGGGCGTGCTGCCCAAATTTACGCTCGAGGACTAGATAGATATACTTGCGACTTGAGTAAGGCTTGAGGGCGAATACCACTTGAACCATCTAGGATATTTGCATCCTCTTTTATCAAGATACATAAGTTGGAATTCGGCCGAACCTTGTACCCTTTGGAAAATGGAAATAATGATTAATTGAAATATGTTTTCCTCGTTCTTTCGACTCCAATGGGAGTTTTAAAGTTTTAACCGCTTCCTTACCGAAACTAAACGTGCGAGCATGAATTCTTCAGGATTTGATAAGTATCTTGAATACTACATCACGAGTTGCATTTACTTAATTTTCTTGAAGCGAAACTCCTATGTTTCGAACTCTAGAAAGGTTTACCTTCGTAAATAATATTTTATCGCAGATTTGGACTCCAACCAAGGAGTTGGACCTGAACGTGATTTTTGAGAGGCACTAGACTTTTGGTGAGTGCTTCCAAATACCTGGTTGAACTAGACACTTGTTTACAATACTTGATCAATGTAAATAAATGATATGAGATTTGTTGATCGGGCAAGAGTGTACTTTATCGCACTTGCCCTAACATGATATATACTTGTTTATTGTTGCAATTAACTTGATATACTTGTACTTGATTTGTAAGTGTGGAGCAGCAGTATGTACCACACTCAATCCGAGTGGGAGGTGTCTCTCATTCCCGTCTCCGTACTTTTATTTTGATTCAGTCGATTAGAGATGTTATCTCATCGACAATCTTGGGGACCCAAACCCCACTGGCTAGTTAATCGAGTCGAGCCGACAAGGGCTTGGTCGATTAGATAACGAACCATGGGTAGTTAGTGATGTCGAGTGGAGTGTTATCTCTTCGACTAATCGGTATACTCGAGTATTACCACCAGTGTTTATTGAGGATTTTGGGCCCAGTAGGGGGTGTGAATGGTGGACGGAGAGTAGTGTAAATGGTGCTCTACTAGATTGGTTACTTACTTGAAGGTTGACGGAGTGTCAACTATTACTTGATCAAGCTCTGGTGATGCACTGGGAATTTGGCTCCTGGGACCCTTCCGTATCCTTATACTTTGGAATGATTATTGCTTATTGGATTATTGTTTCTTTTGAAAAACTTTTACACTCGCTCACTTTGAGATTTGCTACTTGAAGTATTATTGTTCACTTTTATGAACTTTTGATGCTCATTAATTTGCTACATTCATATTCGTACTTTTAAAATAGTCAATTTGTTATTTGGAACCTCATTGGGCTTTTAGCTCATTCCATGCCATTTATTTTCCTTACAGGGGGTACGAGTGAGGCGTGAGACGTGTACAGGCTAGCGTAGTATAGTTATTTTGAGTTTTGAATTTGTACTCGCGCCATATCTCGACTAGGGTGATTTGTACTCGAATTGTAAACACTTTGAAGACTTTTGGTGTGTAGAAGCTTTGTATCTGGATTTGTGCATCGATGTATATTATAAGTTTGAATTGTGATGTTATTTATTGTATATGGATGTATGCGTGAGATACGAGTGAGTGAGTCCTGGCGAGAGCTTGGCAGGCGACCCGCCGAACCCTTTGGTACGCCTTAGAGAGAGGTGGGGCCGTCACATCCATCCCTAATATCACAGCATACCCCTTAGTTACTAGTTCCACTAGATCTACCATGCTTGCACTTAACAATTAAACACTGATCCCCCGTAGGAGTCTTAACCTCCAAATCATAGGGCAAGCGGTCACACTTTATTTACACCATTCACGAAACTAGGGCTTACACAAGAATAGTTGGTTCTAGGGTCAATTCAAACTCTAGTTAAATGATTAAGTCTTGTAGTTCAAAACTTGAATGGAAGGGTATATTTTCAATAGAAAACCAAGCTTACCAAAATTTTCGGACTCAATTTGTCCAAATCAAGTCAATCATAACATGCGAGATATAATCGAGGGTTTTAATGTAATTTGGGTATGTATGTGGTAGAATGCGATTCAAAATTTCAAATTTAGAGTTAACGATACAAACTTTTCTTCATGGTTCGAAACTAAATTTTCTTAATAAGAAACTTCAAATAATGTTTTTGCCATAATCATCAATACATATCTCAAATTTCTCAAATACGTTTAAGAAGATTAATCAGGCAACTCAATACGTGGGTATTAAAACACATGTATAATAAAATAACATATACATGGAGGATGTTTCAAAATTTCCCTCGAAGTTTCGAGTTAAGAGTTACGTTTGAGTAAAACATATATTTTAGAAATTGCCCTTAAGAAAGATAAGCAAACATGCAGGTTCATATATGCATAACTTTGACCCAACACTTTTACCACCCTTCACATCTAACCCAAGAGCTAACTCTAAGGGTACATGAAGCTCGGTCATTTGTACTCTCCAATTGAAAACAAATATTCATTCTTAGTCCTCAGAAAAGATCCGAACTTAAGCTCTGCGTAATTTCAATTCTTATGCGGATTCAAAATGTATATACATATATATATATAGATATTTGTGGGAAAAGGGGCAACAGGTGAGTGGATATATATATAGTGATAGTCAAGTAAAAATTGAAAATGCTTTTATTCAATTAAAACAAATAGAAAATGAGTTCAAGTCACCTCACGAATAACCAACACAATACTCTTGGGAGTTCAAACGTTCATAAAAGGTTGGAACATGTCCACAGGACCAATCACAAGATACGTGTAGAGAAATTATTAAAACTTCACAGGGGAGAACCTCACTAGGTACCCAACTAGGTCAATCCATTATAACACTGGTAGGTCGAATCTTCTTGTTCATTTCCGACTCATATCTAGCACTAGGATCCCATAGAATTACATAAGACCATTCATCAATCTTTCCTTCCGTGATCCCTCATCTTTCCTAGGAGTGTGGGGTTGTCTAAACCCACGCTCATGATCCTTTCCTCGTCCTCGCCGAACCATACTTAATATATGTCTATGGACATAAGAAAAGAATAATTGGGCATAAAAGAACTCAATGCATATACAAGTTGCCAAAAACATTTAGAATTAAAGCACAATTCTTTACATATCTCAAAAGTCATAGTATGAGTCGGGAGATCACAAAACAAGTGCCACAAAATATAGGGGTATATGCTGGCAAAATACAAAAGACCTCACGGTGTGCACCAATCCTACCAGTGTGACGCCCCGAAAAAAATGAGTTTGAGAACCCGAAAATTTTCTAATTTTCTAGGGTTTATTTTATTTAATCGCCCGCTTTTTCTACATTTTCTTTATTAGAAAAAATTCCCCAGATAATGTTTATGAGCAAAGATAGTTTTAAAATGATTTTTCTAGTATCGGTTAGTGTTTGAGAAATTAAAAGCGTATTTTGAATGTGGGACCCACTAGGGCGAAAAGTTCGGAAAAATTCGACCAATTAGGTTAAGTTCCGGATACTGGGTGAAATTTATCGGGTGTTAAGAGATAAGTAGAAGAGGTGAAGTGATTGATGTGAGAGGGAAAAAGAAGGATAGAAATGCATTGAATGAAGTGACATGTGTCACTTTAAGAGTGGTTGCCACTTATTTGACTTATTTGACTTTTGACCTTTCTTACCAATTGTTGATTAAATATCTCAAATTTACCACAAAAATCACCATTTCTTTCTCTTCTTTGGCCGACCAACCTTAAGGAAGAAAGGAAGAGAGCTCTTCACCATTTTAGCTAACATCTAGCTCAAATTATCCAACCCAAGTGCTGAAATTTGTTTCTACTCCATACAATCCTTCCATTTGGTGCTAGTAAGTGATTTTGTGGAAGTGTTCAAGGAAGCTAAGGTGTCCATTAACTCCTCTTCTCTTGTTTACTAGGTGAGTGGTGATTGAACTTCCTCCTACACTTAATGAAGCTTAAGTTGTGCTTAGTGGTAGCTAAAGTGCTGAAATTTGTGGTTTATTTCTTGGTTTGAGATGAATTGGTGAAGTTTTCAATTTATTGATGAATTTTATGGTTTAATATGAATGTGATGTTGTGGCTATCCTTGATGATGGGAATTGATGTTTAATGATTCTAGAAGGTGGAAAAAGTGGAAGATTGCAAGTAAATTCTGTTTTGGAAGAAATCTGGAAAATTAGGGTTCTTGGTTCTTCATTCTGTCCGAAATTTTAGGTCCTAGATATAGGCCGAATTGGCCTTGTCTTAAAACATGAAAGTTGTAGGTATTGATGTTTTAGAGGTGCCTGTAAAATTTCAGGGTAATTGGAGTGGTGTAGAATGAGATAAGCCGAATTTACTGTTGCTGTTCTGGGTTCATCAGGATGTAAGAACTGCGCCTGTAATGGGTTGTTTTGACTGGAATTGTTTTGGATTTGGGTGTTGAGGTCTTCTGATGAAATGTAGCTTGATGTCCTAGCTACCATATGCCTTTGGAATGTCGGCATTTGGACCTGTTTAGACTGAGTTGTACTGATTACAGCATAGTGTAATTTGTAAACCTGCAATTACGGTTCTGGTTTGTTATTTGGTATATTTGACTTAGTTGTGCTGGGATTTGGACTGAGTGACCTTCTACATTGTTGTAGCCCTGGTTCTTAGCTTCGAAACGGTGGGTCTTGGACCTCCATCCGACAATCGTAGCGCCTTTGATACCATTACTGCAAAATGACGTCAAAACTGTTTTTCTGGTTTTGAGCTTAACTTTCATTTCCGGACTTTTCCCTAGCTTGACTTGTACTAGTACTTCTTGGAGCTTGCTGAATGGCTATTGGATGAACTTGTTGTTGTGTGTGTACCTTTGGGTTGGAATGAGGAAATAATGAAGCCGTGACGGCTGGAAAAGTAAGCAAATTCAGGGGAAGTGCTGTCCGAACTTTTGAAGGAATTTATTTGCATTGAGTTTGTGATTTAAGACTTGGATTTGAGCAAGGCAATGATACATGATGGATAGTTTCGGAGCCGTGGAGGTGAGTGACCTCAAACTGTTTCCAAATTTACTTTTGAACCGCTTTACTGCATTATCTACTTTTGAACCGTTTTCAAAGTTACTTTTGGAACTGTTTCTTACATATCATGCGTGCTTGCATTAGTGTCTTGTTATTATTGATTTTGCTTTCAATGATTGTTAAAACGAGTTTTCTAGGCGAGTGTGTACTTTATCGCACTCGACCTAAATATATATGAAATTTTCAATGATTAGTGATTAAATGCTACTTGCGCATGAATGTAAGCCTCTTGGGCTGAACTGGCCATTGCCCCTTGTTACCGGTCGTCTCGAGCCAGAAGCGGACTCGGTCGGGCGACTAGGAACTTGGGTGAACGTTTCGGTATACTCGAGTATTACCTTGTAGGTTGGTGGAGCCTGGCCAAAAGCCAGGGACGGGGTGAATGAATGCACGAATGAAACGAAAAGAATGCAATGAAATGACAGGAGAACGAACGTATCCTTTCATGAATGTTACTATCGCTTTCCATTGTAAATGTTTCTGGAATTATTGCTACTCCATCATTGATTTATGACATCATTGATCTATGACATCATTGAAATGAACGATTGTGAAACTGATTTGATAACTGATTTTACTGGTTACTCGCTGAGCTTCTAGCTCACCCCAAAAATGTTTTTTCCCCTCCACAGGGCTCAAGGCGAAGGGAAGGGCTTGTAGTGTTTAATCCTGGATTGAATTTGGTTTTCCTTTTGTGTAATCATTCATATTGGGATTGTATTGAACGTTTAGAATTGATTGGATGTGTAATAGTCTAGTTTTGGACTTCCTCCTGTATACTAATTGTGATCAAGGATCAGAGTGGCGCTGCGGAAGCGTGGACGCTTCGCTTTTGATATGTACAGTTTGGGAACCTTTGATGTATATTTGATATATATATCTTGAAATTCCATTGAGGATTGTAGTGAACGACTGAGTCCCGGCGAGAGCTAGGCAGGCGGCCCGCTAACCCCTTTGGTTCGCCTTAGGGGAAAGTGGGGCCGTCACAGTTGGTATCAGAGCTTAGGCTTCAGATCTCTGTAGTGTATCCTAGGCTTGAAGTTTAGGATGCCGGACTGTGGGTTTGATTTGACTCTTGAGAGATTTTTGCGGGATGTCTTGACTTGATTGGTACAAAAGGGAATGTCGAGGACGACATTCTTTTAAGGAGGGGAGATTGTGACGCCCCGAAAAAAATGAGTTTGAGAACCCGAAAATTTTCTAATTTTCTAGGGTTTATTTTATTTAATCGCCCGCTTTTTCTACATTTTCTTTATTAGAAAAAATTCCCCAGATAATGTTTATGAGCAAAGATAGTTTTAAAATGATTTTTCTAGTATCGGTTAGTGTTTGAGAAATTAAAAGCGTATTTTGAATGTGGGACCCACTAGGGCGAAAAGTTCGGAAAAATTCGACCAATTAGGTTAAGTTCCGGATACTGGGTGAAATTTATCGGGTGTTAAGAGATAAGTAGAGGAGGTGAAGTGATTGATGTGAGAGGGAAAAAGAAGGATAGAAATGCATTGAATGAAGTGACATGTGTCACTTTAAGAGAGGTTGCCACTTATTTGACTTTTTGA
The DNA here is from genome assembly GCF_003713205.1 of Coffea eugenioides. Taxonomy (NCBI): domain Eukaryota; kingdom Viridiplantae; phylum Streptophyta; class Magnoliopsida; order Gentianales; family Rubiaceae; genus Coffea; species Coffea eugenioides. Next base: position 16,400 of record NW_020861891.1, read on the forward strand.
CCTTTCTTACCAATTGTTGATTAAATATCTCAAATTTACCACAAAAATCACCATTTCTTTCTCTTCTTTGGCCGACCAACCTTAAGGAAGAAAGGAAGAGAGCTCTTCACCATTTTAGCTAACATCTAGCTCAAATCATCCAACCCAAGTGCTGAAATTTGTTTCTACTCCATACAATCCTTCCATTTGGTGCTAGTAAGTGATTTTGTGGAAGTGTTCAAGGAAGCTAAGGTGTCCATTAACTCCTCTTCTCTTGTTTACTAGGTGAGTGGTGATTGAACTTCCTCCTACACTTAATGAAGCTTAAGTTGTGCTTAGTGGTAGCTAAAGTGCTGAAATTTGTGGTTTATTTCTTGGTTTGAGATGAATTGGTGAAGTTTTCAATTTATTGATGAATTTTATGGTTTAATATGAATGTGATGTTGTGGCTATCCTTGATGATGGGAATTGATGTTTAATGATTCTAGAAGGTGGAAAAAGTGGAAGATTGCAAGTAAATTCTGTTTTGGAAGAAATCTGGAAAATTAGGGTTCTTGGTTCTTCATTCTGTCCGAAATTTTAGGTCCTAGATAGATGCCGAATTGGCCTTGGCTTAAAACATGAAAGTTGTAGGTATTGATGTTTTAGAGGTGCCTGTAAAATTTCAGGGTAATTGGAGTGGTGTAGAATGAGATAAGCCGAATTTACTGTTGCTATTCTGGGTTCATCAGGATGTAAGAACTGCGCCTGTAATGGGTTGTTTTGACTGGAATTGTTTTGGATTTGGGTGTTGAGGTCTTCTGATGAAATGTAGCTTGATGTCCTAGCTACCATATGCCTTTGGAATGTCTGCATTTGGACCTGTTTTGACTGAGTTGTACTGATTACAGCATAGTGTAATTTGTAAACCTGTAATTACGGTTCTGGTTTGTTATTTGGTATATTTGACTTAGTTGTGCTGGGATTTGGACTGAGTGACCTTCTACATTGTTGTAGCCCTGGTTCTTAGCTTCGAAACGGTGGGTCTTGGACCTCCATCCGACAATCGTAGCGCCTTTGATACCATTACCGCAAAATGACGTCAAAACTGTTTTTCTGGTTTTGAGCTTAACTTTCATTTCCGGACTTTTCCCTAGCTTGACTTGTACTTGTACTTCTTGGAGCTTGCTGAATGGCTATTGGATGAACTTGTTGTTGTGTGTGTACCTTTGGGTTGGAATGAGGAAATAATGAAGCCGTGACGGCTGGAAAAGTAAGCAAATTCAGGGGTAGTGCTGTCCGAACTTTTGAAGGAATTTATTTGCATTGAGTTTGTGATTTAAGAGTTGGATTTGAGCAAGGCAATGATACATGATGGATAGTTTCGGAGCCGTGGAGGTGAGTGACCTCAAACTGTTTCCAAATTTACTTTTGAACCGCTTTACTGCATTATCTACTTTTGAACCGTTTTCAAAGTTACTTTTGGAACTGTTTCTTACATATCATGCGTGCTTGCATTAGTGTCTTGTTATTATTGATTTTGCTTTCAATGATTGTTAAAACGAGTTTTCTAGGCGAGTGTGTACTTTATCGCACTCGACCTAAATATATATGAAAATTTCAATGATTAGTGATTAAATGCTACTTGCGCATGAATGTAAGCCTCTTGGGCTGAACTGGCCATTGCCCCTTGTTACCGGTCGTCTCGAGCCAGAAGCGGACTCGGTCGGGCTACTAGGAACTTGGGTGAACGTTTCGGTATACTCGAGTATTACCTTGTAGGTTGGTGGAGCCTGGCCAAAAGCCAGGGACGGGGTGAATGAATGCACGAATGAAACGAAAAGAATGCAATGAAATGACAGGAGAACGAACGTATCCTTTCATGAATGTTACTATCGCTTTCCATTGTAAATGTTTCTGGAATTATTGCTACTCCATCATTGATTTATGACATCATTGATCTATGACATCATTGAAATGAACGATTGTGAAACTGATTTGATAACTGATTTTACTGGTTACTCGCTGAGCTTCTAGCTCACCCCAAAAATGTTTTTTCCCCTCCACAGGGCTCAAGGCGAAGGGAAGGGCTTGTAGTGTTTAATCCTGGATTGAATTTGGTTTTCCTTTTGTGTAATCATTCATATTGGGATTGTATCGAACGTTTAGAATTGATTGGATGTGTAATAGTCTAGTTTTGGACTTCCTCCTGTATACTAATTGTGATCAAGGATCAGAGTGGCGCTGCGGAAGCGTGGACGCTTCGCTTTTGATATGTACAGTTTGGGAACCTTTGATGTATATTTGATATATATATCTTGAAATTCCATTGAGGATTGTAGTGAACGACTGAGTCCCGGCGAGAGCTGGGCAGGCGGCCCGCTAACCCCTTTGGTTCGCCTTAGGGGAAAGTGGGGCCGTCACAACCAGCCTAGGCAGGATCAAAAGAAATAAAATTATAAGCCTAGTTAGGGACAAAACTAGAAGAATTCACGATACCAAACCACATCATTCGAATAATTATAACTTCCAAATTCCATCCGAAAGCCTAAGTTACTTTGTAAGTTCCTAGCTTAAAATTTCCAATGAATACAAGTTTTCTTACTAAATTCAAGATGAAAGTTCCTATACTGTGAGGACCCGAAATTTTCTTATTTTATTTTATTTTACTGGCTTAATTAATTATTTACTCACCTGTTCTCTCTAAATATTTTATTCCAACCTTTTTAGACCCAATTACATGGAATTATGGCTTACATGTATTTTTAAAATGACTTGTTTCGAAAATTAATTTTTGGAAAGCTAGATTAGTGAGAATAGCGAATACGAGTTTGGAGATAATAACCGATTTGAGAGTACAATAAGCTTGAAAAATTGGAGACTTATACATTAGCCTTGAAATAGGTATTTTTATGTTTAAGTGCTTAAGTGATAGTTAGTTATACTATCGTTATAAGAATTTCTTGGAGATTTCACTTTATTGCGCTTAAATCGGAAGTACGCGTTTTCACACGCGCGGTTTAATTGAGGGACTTAAGACCTTTATTTCTAGACTATTAAGAGTGAATAATTATAAGGTTTAAGGAAGTGCATTAGAGATTTAGTACACAAGTGAAACAAACCCGAGAGGAAACGAGCGCGTACGCGTACTAGTCTTGGTTGACTTTTAGAGTATTCTTAGCCACACAATCTTAAGCTTCCTCAAGAAGCTTTTGCAGCTGCAACAACCTTTCTTTTCTTCTCCACCAGCCGTGCATCACTCCAAGGAAGAAGACAACCAAAATTCTTCTTCAACAACTCCCTCATTTCTCACCCAAATCACTCCAAAATTTAACTACAACTAGCAAACAACTTGGAGATTCACTTGAGCTTGGAAGAGAGCTTCATTTCACGATTTTTCTTGGGCTCAGAGTGACTGAAATTTTTTGCTCAAATCATCCAAGGTGGTAAACAACGATCAACCTCTTAAACCTTTGTTTATGGAAGTTATCTAGCACTTATAAGTTCATATTTTATGTGGGTAGCTTTAGATTGTTGGATTTTGGTGTGTGGGCTCTATGAACTCCCACAATGACTTGAGGACTGATTTCATGAGTTTTGATGTTATTAATGTCGGTTTAGTGCTTAAATTAGTGGAAATAAGTTGTATTGGTGAAAGGAAACTCAAAGGAGGTGATGAGCAAAAATATTCCGAAACTGCCCCTGTCATTTTTGTGTGCTTTTGAGTACTTTTTAGTGGTTCAATTGACTTTTTTATGATGTATATATGTTGTATAGGTTGTGTAGAAAGTTTCCACCAAAAATTACTTGATTTGGTTGGCCAAAAGTTGAATTTTCGAAAAGGCTTCAAAACTGGAAATTGTTCCCGGATTACCCAGGCAGTGTTTTTGTTTCGGCCATAACTTTTTAGTCCGATGTCGAAATCGAGTGCCGTTTGCGGCACTAGAAAATAGAAATTCCCAGCTTTCCAATGGTATAAAATGCACGTTCTGATTCCACCTGAGGAGTCCATACCAATCATTTGAACATGACTATCCTACTCTTGCTAAATCGTGAAATAAAATACTATGCATTGGCAAATAATCTTCAAAGTACATCTCCTCTCATGACTACAATTTAATCTCTAGACACGTACTACCCTCTATGCCTCTTTTGAAAAAAAACAAAAATAGACTATAGAGATATAAGCAAAATAAAGTAGCTATAAAGTTCGGTAAAAACATTTCCAAATCCTAAAGTGAAAATAATATAGCACATTTAAAATAAAACACTCTCCTTATATATATAGTCACATACCCAATAGGACATTAACCCTAGGTATTGCTCAGGCACTATACATAATCAAAACTTGAAGAAGTACAACCAGGTATGTACACTTGCATACCAAGGGTCCCAATTCTCACTAATATTTTCAATATATCCCAAGTTCATACTATTCGCATTCCCCGTGCCTTGGATTTGCCGTATAAACTTATCCTAATATTACTCGAGATATTAACTTATCATAAAGGGATCACTCTTTGGTACTCGGGTACAAGAATCCGAAAATATGATAATTCATCACTCGAGCCGACCAGGCTCAAGGGAAATCAACCACTTTTGAGATTCCTACCCAACTTACATATCTAATGTTCCCAACAATAGACAATTGTTCCACACTTAATAAACCAATCCCCACAGTTCGAGAACCCTCTCTCGGCATGAGCTCGATAAGAGCTCTGATACCATCTGTGATGACCCCACCTCCCCCTAGAGCGTACCCCAGGGTTTGGCGGATCCCCTGCCCAACTCTCGCCAGGACTCACTCATACACTTCAAACAAAATAGGTTACAATCTCAAGAGTAAAGGAAATAACAGTTCCCAAACTTGGAATGTATAAATACATTCATTTCTATCTCAAATATCCATACAATCCCAAATATATCACAAGATTTAAGTTCTCAATACATTCAACCCTAATTGAGCGACTAGTGCGAGTACAATCGCAAAATTTCCAAAAACTAGACTATGCTAGCCTGTACCAGTCTCGCCTCGCTCGTACCATCTGTAAGGAAAACAAATGGCATGGAATGAGCTAAAAATCCAGTAAGGTTCCAAATAGCAAGTTGACCATAATTTAAAAGTTCAAGTATCAAAGTAGCAAAGTAGCGAGCATAACCAGTCCATAAAAGTAAGCAATAACACTTCAAGTAGCAAATCTCAAAATGAGCGAGTGTAAAATGCTTTTCTAAAAGAAACAAGAACACTACAAATAACAATCAAAGTATAAGGATACAAATGGCTCTTAGGAGCCAATTTCCCGTTGCTTCACCAGAGCTTGATCAAGTATTAGTTGACACTCCGTCAACCTTCAAGTAAAGTAACCAATCCAGTAGTGCTTCGCTTAACACCAATCCGTCCACCATTCAACCCTCTTACGGGGCCCGAACACCTACTGAACACTGCTGGTAATACTCGAGTATACCGATTAGTCGAGGAGATAACACTCTACTCAACAACACTAGATACCCATGGTTCATTATCTAATCGACCAAGCCCTTGCCGGCTCGACTCGATTAACTAGCCAGTGGGGTTTGGGTTCTCAAGTAGTCGTTATAGTCGATGACCAATCGACTTAGTCAAGAGAAAAGTACGGAGACGGGAATGAGAGGTACCTCCCACTCGTATCGAGTGTGGTACATACTGCCGCTCAGCACTTACAAATCAAGCACAAGTACAAATACAAGTACAGGTCAATGCAAATCAAGTCACTTGTACAAGCATGAATGAGATATCAAGTGATTAGTTAAGTTAGGTCAAGTGCGATAAAGTACACACTTGCCCGACCAAACCAAGCAAATCTTATCAGATCACGTTGGTAAAGAATTTAATCAAGTATCAAGTTCAATCATATATTTGGAAGCACTCACCAAAGATTTAGTGCTTGTCAAAAATCACGTTCAGGTGTAACTCCTTGGTTGGAGTCCAAATCTGCGATACAATATCCTTTAAAAGCTTGAAATCAACTAGGGTTCGAAACTTAAGAGTTTCACTTTAAACAGATCAAGTAGATGAAACTCATTTAGATAGGATTCATGTTACGTATCAACTCCAGAAAATTCATGCTCGCTCTTTTGGTGTTGCTAAAGAAGCAACTAAAACTTTGGAATTCGCATTTGAGTCTAAAAGACGAGAAAAACATATCACTACTTTCATTTTTTTTTTCAAGGGTACGAGTTTCGGCCAAATTTCAGCTTATATACCTTTACGAAAGAAAACTCGATTACCATAGACAATCCAAGTTCAATTCAACCTCAAATCTTCGCTCAAGTCGCGAGTACACACACCTAACCCTCGAGTGAAAATTTGGGCAGCATGCCATTTGTATTTAGCTATTTTCCTGCCTTTTATGGCTTCATTATTTTCCTCAACTCAGCCCAAATTCACACATAAACAATCTTAACACAATAGCCCTTCAACTAGGCTCAAAGTCATCCAATTACAACACAAGTCTAGCAATGAAACCGGAAACCAATTTTAAAGACAAAGGCTAAACAGCAGGTTTGACGTCTCTTGGCGTTTCGGTCACAAGTGAAGCTACGCTTATCGGTTTGGGGTAACTTTATGGCATTTTGAAGCTAAGACAGGGAACTACATTTCCTATAAAGGCATCAACATCCATTTCGTGCATTTTCAAGGTAAAAAATGTGCAATCTCAGAGAAAATAAAAAATCATCCGCAAAAAAGAGCATTCGGCAGTCAGGGGTATGTTAGTTATTTCACAAGCTACGGTGCTCCGATTGAGCTGAAATTTTGTAGGCAGCTAGTTAACTCCATTCCCTACAACTTTCATTTTAACCTAGACCTGATTTGGCCTCTAACATAGACAAATAAATAGGTCATAAACAGGACAGATTCCTCTTTAAAGCTGGAAATTTGATGATTCAATGCTTACAAATCACATTAATGTCTTGAATCACTACCCCAAGTCCCTATCCAAGCTCATCAACATCATATACTATGTAAATAACAATAAACACAACTGAAAATGTCAAACCCTAGCTAAACATTCCAACATATCATTCAAAACTAACTAATTAACCATCATAAGCCAAGAATATGAGTTTCTATCCAACCTTAAACAAGATTAAGGAACAGAAAAAGAATAGGCAGCCATAATACCTCACCAAGGATGCTTGCAAGAGAAAACCACAACCTTTCTTTCCAAAACTTTACCACACAGAGCTTTCCAACCACCAAAAGAGAAGTTTAATCGGTTTAGTTCGGTTGATTTCACTCAAACAAGGCAAAATCTAAGGTTGGAGTTGAAATTTGTTTCTCTCTTTCCCTCTCCAAAATTTTGGCCATGATAGTAAGAAATGAATCAAAATTGGCCTAGAAGAAAGATAAGAAGAAAGAAACTTGTCTTAGTCAAACAACCGTTGGATTGCCGACACTTGTCGCTCAAGATCTTTCTTTGTTTTTGTTTTGTTTTCTTCCTTTTCCTTAGTCAATAATGGTGGCTGACTTATGAGTTAATTAAGGGCTAATTAGCTCAATTAAAAACAAGAAGATTAAGGTAATAAAGTAATGTTCAAGTGGAATACTCACTCGGTAGCAAACGGTGCACGTCGGTTCAAGCCTATTTTCCTTAACTCGCACGTACTTGTGTTTTTACCTATGATTCACTCACTTATTATTATCACTTCTAATCACACACACATTTTTTTATCCAAAACTCACTCTTAACCACGAAATTTAGTACACATACCTCACCAAGTGATCACACGGCCAAAATGCACCAAAAACCCTAATATACACAAAACCCCCTAACTTATGCCCTTCCTTTAGAAAAATCATAACTTGAGTTATAAATATCAAAAATTCATACAACTTGGTCTGTTAAAAAATAGACTTCAAATACTAATAATCTTTAGAAGACACCTCAAAGAGATTCAGTTCATAAGTTAGTCCAAATTGAGCCATAAGCTACTACAACTTTCCTATTGTTACTTGTGCATGGCAGAATTTTCAATCAACTTTGCCAATTTTCTGCAATTTATAGAGATTGAATCTGTGACGACCCCATCATACCCAGAGGTGTACCAAAGGGTTTAGCGGACCGTCTGCCTAGCTCGCGCCAGGACTCGAAAACGCAAAGCAATAAAAGCTATATAAACCGAAAAAGTACTATTCATAATATATACATTGGCAAAAGAGTTCTATTTATACCCTCAAAAGTGGATATCCAGACCGCTACATCACCTTATGATAATGATCAAAATCAGAAAGTAGACCCGAAGAAGGGTCCTTAAACGGATCACTATAACAAGAAGAACCAGCTTAATTGCCCGGTTATTACAAACTAAACCTAGTTATACTAGTGACAGTGCAAAAGAGTCTCTCGCGTCGGCCCCTGTTAAGGAAAACAAAGGGAAAGGGGTAAGCTATAAGCTTAGTAAGTAAACAGGGGTAAAAACGTAAATGGCACATCAAGACGAACAATTACGTCACAAAGATGCCAAGTCAAAAGCAAAGGAAATAACAGCACAAGTTAAGGATACAGGTTGGCTCCAAATCCAAGTCATTTGCCACGTGTGACCTCCTGTCGACACTCCGTCGACCACAAATAAGGGTCCGTAAAACTCCACTTGTACTCCCACTGTACCCCTTATCACCCTCACTGGCCAGTCAACCGCACAAAATGGCTCGAGCAATCAAAACGAAATCAAACTTGGTTCACAAATGTGGTGACCTCATGACTAGGTTGGACTGAGTTCGACCAAGCCCCGGCTGGCTCGAATAGTCCGTTTAGGTCTTGAGATCGGGCCCCAAACTCATCATATTTCATAACTCACAAAAGTCACCCCAAGCGACAAGCTCAAGGGGTTCAGTCCCCAAAACAATTCATATACACATGTCATGTATAAATACAAATGCAAATTAGGGTTTAGGTCGAGTGTGATAAAGTACACCCTCGCCTAAGTACCCTTTCATCCACATTAAAGCACATAAGCGATTTATACATACAAGTGACCCGAATACTTACGTAAAGAACATGTATAGCAAAAGTGCGAAAATCACGTCTCACTGGCTCCGCCTAGCCTGCTACCGTCTGCAATAGATGGTTGTACCAGATTATTCCAAAAATGGCTACTAAAATGTATAAATCAAGCAAAATGGCAAAATGGACACGCGCGCGTGCGGAAACGGCGAATGGAAACGGAAACGGCCGTAAAAAACGGAAACGGCAGATTTGCCACCCAAACCGTTTTGACCATAAGTTAGGCTATGAATGTCAGATTAAGGTGTATGAGACACTGTTTCGAAGCTAAGAGAACGAGTCACAACTTTTATGAAGACATCAAGAGCTAAAATAGACTTGTTAATCATCAAAATAGACAAAAATAATAGCCACCAGAAACTGTCGTAGGCAATTCAAACAGTTTAGAGTGTTTGGATCGTTTTGTATGCTACCAAGGTTCAAACGCTCTGAAATTTAGCAGTTAGACAGATCACCCAAAGTTCTACAACTTTGATGAAGGCCCTTCAACCCAGATCTCAACGGAACTAGAGAAAAAATGCACGAAACAGTCCCAGCAGTTTATGTTCAGGTTGTCGGGCAGGCCCTGTTTGAACGACCATAACTCAGGACTCATAGATCCGAATCAAGAAATTCCAAAGGCGTTGGATAGCTCAGTTATAAGGCTATAACATTTGTGTTTTGGTCAAAAGCTGAGTCAGCACGGATCCCAATGAAAAATGGAACCAAAGCTGCAGGATCGCACTGTCCTGTTTTTTTTTCTTTTCTGGGTTAGTTAATTTCCGCAGCGCAAACGCGTGGTCCAAATGCAAGCATCGCATGCAAGTTTTCTAACCATTTCCACACCAATACAACACACATATACCATCTCCTAATTGTTCTATAAGAAACCCGAAATTCCTTCCCCAACTTGACCTCAAAACCTAGCAAACACTAACCAACCTTACAAGCCCTAACTAACTTTGTCTATCCATATACCAATCAAACCCTAACTATTTAAGCCCTAGCTAAGCCAACCTAACTCCCTTTAAACTAGGGTTTCATGACCAGATTGGATTTTGCTAAGAACCAACCATACAAGTGAAATTATCACACCAAAATTCCATTGGCAAGCCAAATAACCAACCAAACCAACTTAAGGAATCATGAAGCAAGGAACCCTAACTTCTCCTAGCTTTAGCCAAAATTCATGCAACAAAATACCACCAAAATAAACCATTAAACTACTCTACAATCACCATGTATACCATAAGAGTTCACAACCACAACAAGAACATCACTTTCATGGCTTCAAGACTCAATCACCAAAATTTAACTTTCAAGTGAGATGTTTTACCTCCAACCAAGCTTTGCAAGTGATGGAATCATAACAATCAAGTGCCAAGGCTGTTTCCCTAAGCTCCAAGATCAAGATGAATGGCTAGAAGTGGATGAACTTGGAAGAAATCTCTCTCCTTTCTTGCTCAAGGCTCTCGGCCCTCTCTCTCTCTCTCCCTTTGATGTTTGTTTGCTTAATGACTTATGTTTATCTTGTATTTCCTATGATACAATATAAGTCAAAGCCCATAGAAGATATTTTCACCTCAACCAATCACACAAAAGCTTGCATTTTGCTTCTTAGTCCTTACAACTTCACTTTATCTTTCTTACTCTCTTGCCCACAAACATATGGAAGTCTTTCAATTAACTCCATAGGATACATACTTAATCTAGTTTAAAATGCTTAATCCCACTTAATCGCTTCACTAATCACCCTTCTATCTTAACCACCCCTTCTTAATCATACCTTATCCTACATATAAGCAACTAAACAACAACCCTTTTGACATTAGCAAAATTAGAGGTTTTAAACCCAACTTAGGGTTTCTAATTTATTAGAACACTAGAGGTTTTACTAGTTTAGGGTTTTCTAGCTTTATAAACCTACTTAACCTTTGTAAAATAAATCAAATCCTATACTTACCTATACAAAAACATACATTAGTATGCCAATATTAACTCCAGCATGAACTTGTGATTACTACGAAAACTAGGGTTTTAGCAATAACCCAAATTAGGATTTTTTAAATATTTAGAACAAAACAACAGTTAAAGGATTACCACCAACCCTAAAACCACATTTTGCAGCAAAAATGACGCTAATGTTCTTTAATTCACATAATATCAAAATTAAGGACTAACCGAGGTCTCACAGAACCAAACTTACAATCCATTCATTTCTATGTCAAACATCCATATAATCCCAAATATATCACAAGATTTAAGTTCTCAATACATTCAATGCTCATTGAGGGATTAGTACGAGTACAATCGCAAAAGTATCAAAACTAGACTATGCTATCCTGTACCAGTCTCACGTCTCGCTCCGTACCCCCTGTAAGAAAAACACATGGCGTGGAATGAGCTAAAAGCCTAGTGAGGTTCCAAATAGTAAGTTACCATTATTCAAAAGTACAAGGATCAACGTAGCAAAATAGCGAGCATAATAGGACTGCTAGTTGATTTCCGCAGTGAATTTCGAACTGGAAAATCTGGAGATGTTTTGGTAAATTTGACCTAGTTAGGGTGAGAACTGGACTGAGTGGTCTTCATGAAAGTTGTAGGTATTTGTCTTAGCTTTTCAACACCTTCAAGAACGGCTTAAACGGACTTTGGTAGCCTGCGATATGGCCATTTAAATGTAGTACGATTAATTAGCCGATTAGTTGTAACTTGGTTCTGAGAATTGGGAATTTGACTAGGTTACACTGGAATTTGGACTACGTGGTCTTCATCAAAATTGTATCCCTCTGTCTTAGCTTCGAAACGGTATAAATTAAATCCCAATCCGATAATCATAGCTTCGGATGTGTCCGTTACGTAAAACCCGTCAAATCTGTCTTTTGTTAAATCTCATTTCCGCACATGTTGTTAACTTGATTTTGTACTCATATGACTTTGAGCCTATTGAATGGCTATTGTGATGAATTTATATTGTATATAACTTTGGGATTGGCTGAGGAAAATAATGAAGCCATAAATGGCTGGAAAATTAGGTAAATATAAAGGGCGTGCTGCCCAAATTTTCGCTCGAGGGCTAAGTTTCTACTTGAACTTGTATATTTTCGTTTGGCACATACTATTACCGTTTTTCCATCTTAAAACATGATCCTTCTTCAATTGAAAACTCCAAATGTTTACTTACTCTTACCCAAATAAAAAGGAGTGGTTTAGGGTTTTCTTGGGTATTTTGTCCTCCCTTTTACATGAATTTCATTAAGACATTTAGTCTATAATATCTACTTGAATATGAGATGATTTTGAACCATATAAATGATCCCGAAAACAATATTTCTTAGTCTATATAGTTGGATTCCGACATGTCTTTGGTTCAAGTGTTTTCCGTTGGAAATTTTATACCCCTTTTTGTTTGGTTTTACGTTTAGTTTATGAAACCCTAACTATTTCCGTCCACCGGTCCAAATGCCCTCGTTTCACTTTAAAATCATTTCTATATGTTTTATTCATCAATTGTTGGATTTCTTCGATTTCACCTAATTGTTTGTGCTAGATAGACTGTAATATTCCTTCTCATTTACTCTTAGGTTTTCTCGATGACTGAGGTAATATCCGGAAGGATATTTGCACGTTGTTTTGCGTAAATAGGTGAGTGTTCCTTGTTTGCTATATTTTTCTTGACTTCATGACTTGTTTTCTTGTTTGATAATGTGTTAAGTGCTTTCAAGGATTTCCAAAACGAGTTTTCTAGGCGAGCGTGTACTTTACCGCGCTCGACCTAAATGAAACGTGAAATTTTCAATGATTTAATGATTGCTACATTAGTTGCGCATGATGTAAGGCTTTTGGCTGAACTGGGCCCTGCCCTTCGTTACCGATCGACTCGAGCCAGAAGTGGACTCGGTCGGGCGATATGGTGACCCTGGGTGAATTTGGTATACTCGAGTATTACCTTGTAGTCTGGTGGAGCCTGGCCAATTTGCAGGAGGGGGTGAACGAAACGAAAGAATGAACGAGGGTTTTATTTACCAAAAATGTATTTTATTTAATTGACCGGAGGAATAAGGGGAATGACAGGAGAACGAACGAATATATGGCTTCCTGTGAGCCCGTATCCTTTTAATGAATGTGTTTATCGCTTTATTTTGTATTTGTATCTTGAATTATTGGTTATATGTAATGAATGCATTGAACTTCTTGTTGCCTATGTATTCGGAACCTCACTGAGCTTTTAGCTCATTCCTTTAGTTTTGTTTTCCTTAACAGGGGACGGCGAGCAAGGACGAGAGCTCGGTAGAGTCTAGCCTAGACTGGTTTCTTTGGTTTTGTAATGGTTCTCGCCCTAGTGCTCGGCACGGGCTGGATGTATGGTGAATTGAGAACCTTTGTATATTCGATGTTGTAGTCCCTTTTGAGATAGCAATGTATATAAGTTCTGCTTTAAGTTTTGGATCGTTGTTATGTTTAATCTTGTGGGTTTATTCTGGTTTCGATTGAGGATTGACGTGGACGACTGAGTCCCGGCGAGAGCTGGGCAGGCGGTCTGCCGAACCCTTTGGTACGCCTTAGGGGGAGGTGGGGCTGTCACAGTTGGTATCAGAGCCTGCTTCGCGTGGTCTCTGCGCGGAATGAGCATGGGCTAAGTGGTGAATAAGTATGAAGGACTAAGTGCTCGTTCGAGCATAAGCTATGAACCCTGAAGTGTTATAGGTCTTAAATCTTTCTCATGAAATCTAAGGACCATAGATAGGTATGTCGGGTAGAAATTTCGATTTGTAGATGGTTTACTCTTGGGACTGGCCAACTCGAGATGTGAATTGTCTTATTTCGGATTCTTGTGCCCGAGTACTCCAAAGTTGAGGTGGCGTTAATTACTTGAAAATTTCATTTTGGGAACATGAACAGGCTTTGTCTAGCTAGAATGAGCACAAGAGATCAATGGGTATCTAGTTTGGATAGTAAGTGACGTGAGAGACCGGACGGGGTTATTCAACTGAAACTAGGACGATATCGCCTTTTCTTTTGATTTGTCCTTATATTATTATTACATGACGTTAGTTGGTGTATTTGTGCATATGAATATCTGTCTAATTTGATATGTTGTGTGTACTTGACTATCTGTTTTCTTGATATGTGGTGTGTTATGCATGTATATGTCTATTTGTGTATCCGGTGTGTTAGAATTTAGTTAATCTAGCCAACTCACTGCGTTTATTCACTACATTACCTTTTGGGGAAAAGAAAATTTCGAGGACGAAATTTTTTGAAGGAGGGGAGATTGTGAAACCCCGAAAATTAGGAGGTTGTTTGTAAATAAAATACTAAAGTGTATTTCTTTGGGTTTGATTTAAAACCTTATTTTGTTTTAAAACTTTATTTTGTTTTAAAAGACTAGAAACCCTAAAATTTTAATCAAAAACCCTAATTTACTTGTGACTAACCGGTTTTCTTAAATCCCTCATATTTTAATTGAAACCCTAATTTTAATCACTGGAATTGTAAAATTCCTCACGTTTTTCTTAAAAAAGGCCTTTCATTTGGAAATTATTCATTTATTATGGCCCTAATACCCAATCATTCCTCAATAGGTGCAAATGAACCTAGGAAGTAGGGTTTCACTTTTCGTTTCCAAGTTAAGAGCGAATTAGGGTTTCACGTTTTCCCGTAGTATGATTATTCGGTACGGAGTGAGGATCAAATTTGATAGGTAAAAGTGACTTTTGGATGAGGGAACACTATATGACTAGAAGTGATAATAATAAGTTAGTGATTATAAGCTAAAAATCCTAGTATACGCGATTTAAGAGAAATCGCGTCAAACCGGCGGGTATCGATCACTACCGATTGAACCCACCACTTGACTACCACCACATACCCTTGATATTTTTACAAAATATCCCCCCTCATACTCATCCATATGGCCAAAATTTGTGGCCAAAAATGCAAGGGAAAGAAAGAGAAATTTGCATGGCTTTGGTGGTAACAAGTGTCACCACCCTATGGCTCTTTGATTAATTGTTTTTCCTTGTTCTTTTATCCTTCATTTCAGCTTATTTTCCTTCATTCTTTCTGTCTTTTGGCCGAGCAAGGGAGAGAAAGAGAGCAAGAGAGAAAAACCTTCAATCCATCTTGAATCCAACCATTTGAGTGCAACCAAGGAAACTAAACCGATTAACTTGTGAGTTGTGAACTTGGGAAGCTAAGGGAACCAAAAATTTCAAGAGGAGGTAAAGTATTAATCTTGCAAGCGCTTTTGTTGAGGTATAAGGTCTGACCCATGGCTTTGGTTCTTTTATTTTTGTTTAAGTTGTTATATAACTCATGTTTTGGTTAGATTAGTAGCTATACAAGTTGTTGTGATGATTTTGGGGTGATGTATGTAAGCTAGGGTTTGACTGATTTGCTTCTTATACTTGTTGTAGGAGTGTTATATGATGTATATAGGCTTGTATAAGAGGTTGTGGTAGTGATTGAATCAAGAAAATGAAGAGATTGCCCTTGAAATCCCAAAATTCCAGATTTCTGGAATTGTATGCTTCAGTTCTGTCCGGTTTCAGTTATCTATTTTAGAGGCTGATTTAGGCTTGGCACAAAACATAAAAGTTGTATAGAATGATATTTTATAGATTCCTACAAAATTGCAGCTCAATCGGAGCAACGTATCCTGTGAAACGACCGAAATACCCCTGCTGCCCTGTTTCTGTCCGAAAATGAAAATCAGCCTCTGTAAGTGGTTAGTTTGACCTGGAATATTATTGAAT
Organism: Coffea eugenioides; assembly: GCF_003713205.1. Taxonomy (NCBI): domain Eukaryota; kingdom Viridiplantae; phylum Streptophyta; class Magnoliopsida; order Gentianales; family Rubiaceae; genus Coffea; species Coffea eugenioides. Next base: position 32,139 of record NW_020861891.1, read on the forward strand.
TGGTTGATGATGTCTTCTTAAGAATTATATCCTTGTATATTATCTTTCAAATGGCTTTGGAATTACCTGAATTGGAGTTGTGTGTACTGAGATATGAGTGAATAAAGCAGGACTGCTAGTTGATTTCTTCAGTGAATTTCGAACTGGAAAATCTGGAGATGTTTTGGTAAATTTGACCTAGTTAGGGTGAGAACTGGACTGAGTAGTCTTCATGAAAGTTGTAGGTCTTTGTCTTATATTTTCAACACCTCCAAGAACGCCTTAAACGGACTTTGGTAGCCTGCGATATGGCAATTTAAAGGTAGTACGGTTAATTAGCCGATTAGTTGGAACTTGGTTCTGAGAATTGGGAATTTGACTAGGTTACACTGGAATTTGGACTAAGTGTTCTTCATAAAAATTGTAGCCCTCTGTATTAGCTTCGAAACGGTATAAATTACATCCCAATCCAATAAGCGTAGCTTCGAATGTCTCCGTTACGCAAAACCCGTCAAATCTATCTTTTGTTAAATCTCATTTCCGCACATGTTGTTAACTTGATTTTGTACTCATATGACTTTGAGCCTATTGAATGGCTATTGTGATGAATTTATATTGTGTATAACTTTGGGATTGGCTGAGGAAAATAATGAAGCCATAAATGGCTGGAAAATTAGGTAAATACAAAGGGCGTGCTGCCCAAATTTTCGCTCGAGGGCTAAGTTTCTACTTGAACTTGCATATTTTCGTTTGGCACATACTATGACCATTTTTCCATCTTAAAACATGATCCTTCTTCAATTGAAAACTCCAAATGTTTACTTACTCTTACCCAAATAAAAAAGAGTGGTTTAGGGTTTTCTTGGGTATTTTGTCCTCCCTTTTACATGAATTTCATTAAGACATTTAGTCTACAATATCTACTTGAATATGAGATGATTTTGAACCATATAAATGATCCCGAAAACAATATTTCTTAGTCTATATAGTTGGATTCCGACATGTCTTTGGTTCAAGTGTTTTCCGTTGGAAATTTTATACCCCTTTTTGTTTGGTTTTGCGTTTAGTTTATGAAACCCTAACTATTTCCGTCCACCGGTCCAAATGCCCTCGTTTCACTTTAAAGTCATTTCTATACGTTTTATTCATCAATTGTTGGGTTTCTTCGATTTCACCTAATTGTTTGTGCTAGATAGACTGTAATATTCCTTCTCATTTACTCTTAGGTTTTCTCGATGACTGAGGTAATATCCGGAAGGATATTTGCACGTTGTTTTGCGTAAATAGGTGAGTGTTACCAAGTAATAAGAAAAGTCAAGTGGATGACTTTAGTTTTGAATGACCGTTTACCATGTAATTAATATTCTTTTACCACATTTGTCTCACATTAATCATGGAATGAGTTGTGCTAATTCCATTATGTGATTAATGTTCTTTACTTGTACCAAACTATAACTCCCAAAAGAACAAGTATTTAGAAACACTTTTCTAAGACTCATTCACTTAGTACTAAAATTTCTTGAGTTATATTTCTACAAGTGGCCATAAATGAGATAACTCCTTTTTCACCAAAGTTGGTAAATCTTTAAACATTATTTACTACCTTTCCATACTTCAAGTATGTTCGCATATGTTAATGTTTTGAGCATTCTCTTTTACAGAGCAAACAAATAACACAAGGTATAACTATCCATACTCAAGATACCATGATAATTCTAAGTCAAAAGATCACTTATATAAAACATCATTTAGAGATTAGTTCCTCTTAGCACAAAAGAAATCTCTATGTAGATCAATCTAATGAATTTGATCAGCCTATCAAGCACCAATATACGAGTTTATATGCCTCTCACACCATAGTATATGAGATCTATTATTTCCCTAATGGAAACGACATAGTATATGATAGTCTAATCTTATTGACAGTGTCCCATTCTTATTAATACTTTGACTAGAAATATTTAAGAATAGACTTTATATTTAATCAAATGAACCTCACCATCTTAACACTTATGATTTCATTGACAAGTTTATTCTAAGGATTTCATCACACAAGTATAAATATACAAGCAATGACTATGATAAAGATGTCATTTATTAATGCATAAATATTTCAACATATGTTGATTATTTCGAGGCTGATACATTGTTCGTCCCGCAGCCGCAGATTGACTGCAACACGGTTGGTCGCTCTCTTCTCCAAAATAATGATATAGATTGCAAGTCTGCATGCGAGGCGAGGTGCGCAGAAACGAAGAGGTGAAATTTGTGCAAGAGAGCATGCAGGACATGCTGTGAATGGTGCCACTGCGTTCCTCCGGGCACTTTCGGCTATGAGGATGTCTGCCCCTGCTATGCCAACATGACCACTCACGACGGCAGATGCAAGTGCCCTTGAATCCCTTTTAAAAGAATGAAAATTTTTTACAGCATGACAACTTAATAGATAGATAGATTGTGTACATGCATATAGTTTCCTGTCATCAGTGCACTTGCGTTTTCTCTTGATCGAATCAGATATTCAGTACTGCTACTATTACTATGTGCTTGCCCAATTAAAGGAGAAGTAGATACCTACCGTACTTTCTTTCATTCAAATGCTATCTTTACTTGTGATGAAGCCCAATCCATTTAATTTTGGACACTCTCTTTTGTTCGAGTAACTGGCTACGATAGCACTTCGAGGAATAAAGATCAAGGCCACCACAAATAATAATAGCAACAAATAATAATACCAAGTCGTGTGCGAGTTTGGAGTTAATTCATGAACTTGGATACATTTCAACACTAAAATTTGATCTTTTTCTCTAAATATTCAGTAAATGATTCATTAAAAAAATAAAGAGAAAAAAACCAAAAAAAATGCATAAATATTTCAAGTATATATAAAATTCCTAAAAGTGATTGTTTTTAAGGCATACATACTTTCAATGTTGCACCACCTAATATGAGTAGGCTTTTGAAGAAGTTGGTTCGACTAGTTTGACTGATGATTGGTTAGGTACTAAATTCAATACATTGTTATCTTCAATATTAAGAATGCAATAAAAAAATAGATGAAATCCATTTGACTTGATTTTTTGTTTTAATTTTTTACTCATATATTCCTTTTTTTTTCCTCAATGGAAATAAACTTTGATTTTTTTTATGGGTCAGTGAAAGAAGAAATTTTCGCTTTGCATATTCAATTTATGTTTTCGAAACTTTGCACCTTAAAATTATCAAATATTTTAAATCAAACCAACTTCTTAGAGTGCAATATTGTGAGAGCTCGAGACTTCATATATATGTATATATATATTTTATATTTGATCTTCATATATTATCAAAGGTATTGCATATACCATATAATTGATCAATTTATATGTTTAATTGACTTCTTACAATTTGAATGTATGGAGAAATCCTTGATTATTGTATGAAATCTTTATAGAGGTGTACCAATAAGTACAAGATTATGTTTTGAGACAACAAATGTAATTAATAAAAGTACAGCTCCTTGTCAAGTAAATAAAACTAATACCAAATGACCATAAAACCCTATAACTTAATTAGAACTACCATGCAACCTAATAGCTAATCTTGTTTTGAGTTAAAACCCGAGGAGGGGAAAGAAACTCGGCCACTTGATATAACTTACCAAGAGGAGCAAAGGAAAGAGACAGAGCAAACGAGCTCTTCTTTTTCTTCAACCCAAAAAAAAACAATGAGAAAAAGAGAAAGAGTGAGAGAGAGGAAGAGTAATTTCGCCAGTTTCATCAACTTCCAGCCACAACCAAGAGAGTGAGAAGGCAAGGTATAAGAAAGAGAGAGTCTGCTGCGATTATCTTGAGGAACCGAAGCAGAAACTGTGACAACCCCACCTTCCCTTGGGGTATACCCCAAGGGTTAGCGGACTGCCTGCCCAACTCTCGCCAGGATTAACTAATCCAAAATTTCCAGAGGTACTAAAACGAACAACATTTCGTCAAAATACTGCAACCCAAAGTTGTATACAATTCAAGCTTAAAGTACAAGTCAAAGTATTCAATCTTATACAAATACATATAAGGTTTACTAATACAGAGGAGTTTAAACAAAATGCCTAAAGTCTAGAGCTAGCTCAACTCTTCCCCAAAATCATGTTCCTAAGACTTCACCCCTATAAAGAAAACAAAGGTGACAGAGTGAGCTTTCACCCAATGAGGTTCCACAGGGTCACGCAATCGAAAATCACATAGTTCAAACTTTAAACTATCAATATAAGCATCAATTAAGGAGATAAGTAAACACCACAACTAACACAGAGTGCTTCAAGTAAAAGGATACAGTTGGCTCTCAGGAACCAAATTCCCAATCGCATTAGCTTGATCCAAGCCCTTTGACACTCCGTCAATGTTTAGAAAAGCAAAAACATTGATCGTAGATCCCTGCTTTACACCAGTTTCCGTCCACCAATCATACCCCTTACTGGGTCTGAGCACCAAACAGAAATAGTGGTGGTAATACTCGAGTATACTATTTATCAAAAGAATCCAGTATTCAGTAAATCAGTGACCATTTTCCTCATGGCTTGTCAATCTACCTCGACCAAGCCCTTGCTGGCTCGATTCGATTAACCACCAATGAGGTTTGAGCTCAAATTCACAGTAAGGTCATCGAATATTGGGCTCCAAACGACATCAAATTCATACACAAGTAACCGATTTCAAATGAACAGTAGACCTGTCAAATACTCAAGTGGAATCGAGTGTGGTAAAGTATGTGACGCCCCCACTTCTCCCAAGAGCAAACCCAAGGGTATCGGCGGGACGCCTGCCCAACTCTCGCTAGGATTCGATACAATTTCAATTCAAGCTTAAGGATAAATAACCAAATAATAAAAGTTGAAGGTAAAAAGAAAAGTCGCTTCCTTAAGAAGTATTCAATTCTTACATTTCAAGATACCAAATATATCACTTTCCCCAAAATATCCAATATTCAAAAGTCATCTAATCAATTACATTCAAAACCCTAATCAAAAGTGCATCAAGTCAGCTTCTCCATAATTCTTTCTATTCCGGCTCTTGTTAAGGAAAACAAATCTAATGGGGTGAGCGAATGCTCGTGAGGCCAAGAAATACACATGCAATCACGTAGTTCAAATAACAATAGCACTTATACGAGAATGAAAGCTATAACATTCAAGTAGTTCACAATCAACAATAAAACACACTTGATAAGGATACAGGAGCTCTCAGGAGCTATATTCCACTTGCTTCACCAAGGCTCAGTCAAATACTTCCCCGCGATGACACTCCGTCAATCGGGTGGGTACTAAGTGTGAGAACCCAAAAAATTTTTTATTTTCTAGACTTTATTTTATTTATTTGCACGCCTATCCTCTATTTTCTTTATTAGGAAACTTTTCTAAATAATTTTTAAGAGTAAATATAGTTTTAAAATCATTTTTTTAGTACAAGTTAGTTCATGAGAAATTAGGGGTGTATACCGGACGTGGGACCCGCTAGTGCGATAAGTGTGATTAATTCGACCAATAAGGTTATGTTTTGTATACAGGGATTAATCTATTAGGTGTTAAGAGATAATTAGAGTTTACCTAAATTGATTAACATTGGAGAGACAAAAGGATAACTTTAAGCCAAAAGGGTGACAAGTGTCACTTTCCTATTCAATCTTGGACTTTGACCACTATTCATTAACTTTACTAAATATTCAATTGGACCCAAAATCATCTTCATTCTTGCTCCTCTTGGCCGACTTCCCTAGAGAGAAAAAGAGAGAAAGCCTTCAACTTGTTTCTTCATTTCTTGCTTCAATCTTGTGATCTAATCGTTAAAACTTCGAATTTTTCCATAAAAACCCTTGTCTAGGTAGGATTGAGGAAGGTGGTGGAGTGGTTTGTAAAGAGGAGGTGCTAAGTTGCTTCTTTTCTTGAGTTACAAGGTGAGTTGCTAACAACTTCTTCCTTCGTTCTTGATAATGTTAAATTAGTGACTTTAGTGGCTAAATATGTTGATTTGTGGTAGGTTTATGGTTAAAAATGGAGTTTTGATAGATTTTTTATTTAATAGTGATTTTTTTCTGTTTTATATGAGAATCATTGTTTAGTCATGGATTGATGGCTTGTTATAGTGTAAAATGGAGCTTGTATATGTTGGATATGATTGTTCGCGGAAAATTTCTTGTTTGTGCGGAAATCTCGGTTTAGGGTTTCATAATTGGGGCTTTTCTAAGGTTTGTTGTGGAACTTTTGATTTGCTATGATTGAAGGGTATTTTAACCCTAATAAGGGGTGTTGGATAGTGTGTGCATTGTGGTTGTACTTGTGATTGTGTTGGATAAAATAGATGGTTGTTTGTAGGGCAGAAATCTGAAATTTTAAGAGGAAATGCTGCCCAAAATTTAAGTCCATATGATTTCTTGGAATTGAGTTGCTTAGAGTGCTTATGAGTGACTTTGGGGTTGTCTAAACCTTTAGCACCAAGTGGTCCTTATTTTCACTTCCAAGTTCTTTTGGTTTTGCATTAGTAGAATGTGGATTAGGTTTATGACTCGTGTTCGAGTCTCATTGTGCTTTCTTGAATGTTTTAGGGCATGCCGGTGACCCAAGGCGCTCGTTGGGCGGAAATTTGTGAAACCTCTTTGTTTAATTGGTGAGTGTACTGCTCACATGATTGTTATTTCCTGGCTTTGTTATACTGGAAATCTATGATTGAAATGCTTGTGTTTACTAATGATATTGGTTGAGACGAGGGTGTACTTTATCACTCTCGTACTCCATGGCTTATGTAACTGTTTACTGTATCAATTGAATTCCCTTGAATGTACTTGAACTGGTGTCGTTGGACGTGTATCCAACGACCTTTATTGTTAATCTGAGCTCAACCCCATTGGTGGTCAATTGAATCGAGCCAGCAAGGGCATGGTCGAGGAAATTGACAAGCCATGGGGACTGTTTTGTGGGATCATTGGGTATGAGACTCTTGATTCCGGTAAACTCGAGTATTACCATTTCTGAACTGGTTAGAGTTCGGGCCCGGTAAGGGGTATGTGAGGTGGACAGGAATTGGAGAAAAGTAAAGTCTACGGTATTCGTTACTTTTGAGCGTTGACGGAGATTCAACGAGGTGAGATCAAGTTTGGCTAAAGAGGAAAAGGGCTCTTGAGAGCCGTCCGTATCCTTTTAATCTTTATTGAAATGTGGTGTTAGTATGACTCATTTGTTGAATATATTTGGATTGAGTAACTTTGGGCTTATGTGAACCTTGGTTACTTGCGTGATGGTACCACATTGGGCGAAATCTCATTCCGTTGCCTTTGTTTTCCTTATAGGGAACCACCTTTGGAACTGTGATTTTGAAGCACGAGTTGAGTTAGTTTTAATATATTCTTTTGTAAAGCTCCTCGATGGTTGGAAAACCTTAAATGTATATTGATCCAACATCTCTCTTTTGAATTGTAAATTTGCAACCATACGTATATAACGATGTTTATCAATGTTCCTGTGTTATTTTGTTTTCGAAATGTTCTTTTATAGGGTTATATAAAGTTTATTGCATTTGTATGGGTTCCGGACAAGTTCGGATTTTGAACGACAAAAGAAAAAAAATTTGGCGGGAAATTTCACAGGAGAATCCGGCTGCAAATCTGGCCAGTTCTGGGCCGGATTAACAGGGGAAATTTTGAATGCGTGAGGTCAACCTCTGTGACAGCCCCACCTTCCCCTAAGGCGAACCAAAGAGGTTAGCGGATTGCCAGCCCAACTCTCGTCAGGACTAACGGTGCAGTTAAACACGATCTAAAACATTCCGGAAAAATAAAAGCGCTCTCAAACAAGTCAAAATCGCAAAATAGCCAAACGAAAATCAAAACCGTCGATGAATAGTGGGTGCCATGTCATATAACTCCGAAAACATTTCCAAACCAAATAGGACACATAAACAGGGTTAAACAATGTTATACACATACGTTTGTAATTTACAAAACAAAAGAAAGATAATTAGATCAAAATACATTTAGGGTTTTTCCAACTATCGAGGAGCTTTACAAAATATATTAAAATTAGCTCAACTCATGCTTCAAAACATCATAGTCCCCAAAAGTGGTTCCCTGTAAGGAAAACAAAATATAATGGAGTGAGCTTACGCCCAGTGAGATACTTTCACACAAGCAAGGAAGTTCAATTATGCATGGAGTCGATCAATCCCAAATCATTCAAGAAGAAAGCTAAATAAAGTCACATATCAATAACAATGGTAAAAGGATACGGACGGCTCTCAAGAGCCCCTTTCCTCGCTCGCCATACTTGATCGTATCTCATTGACCCTCCGTCAATGTACAAAGTATAACCAAACGTAGACTCCACTTTACTTCCATTCCTTCCACCCAACATACCCCTATCGGGCCCGAACTCCAAACAGTGAAAAATTGGTAATACTCGAGTATACCAGAATCGAGAGTCTCATACTACAAGATTCCATATAACAGTCCCCATGGCTTGTCAATTTTCACGACCAAGCCCTTGCCGGCTCGATTCAAATGACCACCAATGGGGTTGAGCTCAGTGTTAACAGTAATTACCGTTGGATACTCGTCCAAACGACACCAATTCCAATATATTCATATACCATTCAAGTAACACAGTAAACAGTCATATGTAAGACATAAAGGGTGAGGGTGATCAAGTACACCCTCGCTTGAACCAATTTCAAGTGTAACAAAGCCACATAGTAACAAGCAAGTGAGTGGTACACTCACCAAGCAAGCAAATGAAATTTCATACACTTCCGTCCAAAGAGCGTCTTGAATCACCGTTACGCCCTAAAACATTGAAACAAGCACAATGAGACTCGAATACGAGTCATAAACCGAATCCACATACTACCAAAAATAAGGCTCCATTAGAATGTATAAGTACCAAAGTAAGCTAGGGAAAGTCCGGAAATGAAAGTTAAGCCCTAAAACCCAAAAATAGTTTTGACGTCGTTTAGCGTATTTGACACAGCCGGCGCTACGATTATCGGATGGATGTGTAATTTATACCCTTCGAAGCTAAGATAAAGGGATACAACTTTGATGAAGGCTACTCAGTCCAGTTTACAATGTATCTAGGTCAAATTTACCAAAACAACCCCAGAGTTTCTAGTTCGAAGTTTACTGTGAAATTCAATTAGCAGTCCTGATTCATTCAATCATATCTCAGCACGTACGACTCCAATTCAAGTGATTCCAAAGCCATCTGAAAGCTAAGATACCAGGCTATATTTCTGAAGAAGACATTGACAACCAAATCAGTAGCATTCCCGGTCAAACTAACCAACTACAGAAGCGGATTATCAGTTTCGGACAGAAACAGGGAAGCAGGGGTATTTCAGTCTTTTAACATGCTACGTTGCTCCGATTGGGCTGAAATTTTGTAGGAAACTATAAAAAATCAATATATACAACTTTCATGTTTTATACTAAGGCCAATTTGGCTTCTAACTAGGAGAAACAGTACCGGGTAGAACAGGGAAAAATTGAAACCCTAATCTGGAATTTTCCACACAAAGTGGAAATTTTCCGCAATTCACTACAATTTATGCACTATAGCTTCATTCTAGACTATCCCAAGCCATCATCTATGGCCACACAATATTAAACATATAAAAATAGAAAAATCATGGATAAATATAAAATTCACCAATTTCTACCAAAAGTCATGAAATAACACCTAAAACCTTCTCTTTAACTCACATAAGCCACTAATTACATATTATTGAGAAGAACAGAGAGGTTCCTTAGCTACTCACCTTACCAACTCAAGAAAAGAAGCACTTAGCACCTTGGTCTTCCAAACCACTTCACAACCAACCTTACTACCACTAAACTAAAGGTTTTTATGGAGGAAATCCAAGTTTAATCGGTTGAACTAGAAGATTGAACAAGATTGGAGGCAAGAAAGTTGGGAGTTTTCTCTTCTTTTCTCCTGAAGATGGCCGGCCAAGGAAGCTTGCAAATGAAGATGTTTTTGGTCAATTTTTGTATTAATTGCTAAAGTGGTGAATCGTGGTAAAAGTCCAAGAGTTAACCACCAAGTGACACATGGCACTCTAATTAACGCATGGCTATCCTTTTGTCTCTCCAACTCTCATCCATTGGTAACCTCCAATTATCTCTTAACACCTGCTAAACTAATCCTGATATACAAAACTTAACCTAACTGGCCGAATTTTACCGAACTTTCCGCACTAGCGGGTCCCACGTCCTGTATACGCTCTTAATTTCTCAAAAACTAACCGATACTAGAAAAATAATTTAAAAACTATATTTACTCATAAAAATTATCTAAAAAATTTTCCTAATAAAGAAAATGCGGAAAAGCATGCAATTAATTTATGGGGTCTCACACCCTCTCCCCCTTAAAAGAATTTCGCCCTCGAAATTTCTCACCTTGACTCTCGAAAAGTTTAGGGTATTTCTTTTGCATTTCTTCTTCCACCTCCCAGGTAGCTTCCTCCACCCAATGATTCCTCCACAGTATCTTAACCAACGGAATCTGCTGGTTTGTCAGCTCTTTAACTTTCCGGTCAAGCAATTGTACAGGTTTCTCTTCGTAAGTGAGCGATTCATCTATTTCAATTTCCTCTGGCTGTAAGATATGGGATGGGTCGGGATAGTACTTCTTAAGCATCGAGACGTGGAAGACATCGTGAATTCGAGAGAGACTGGACGGTAGTTCCAGGAGATACGCTACTTTACCAACCCTTTGGAGAATCTTGAAAGGTCCAACGAGCCTCGGTTGGAGCTTTTTTCCTCTACCCGCTGTGATGCTCCGTAACGGTGTGACCTTGAGGAAAACATGGTCTCCTACTTCGAACTCCAAGTCTTTTCTTCGATTATCCGTGTAGCTCTTTTGTCGGCTTTGAGCTGTTTGGAGTCTTTGTCGTATCAACTTGACCTTTTCTCATGCCTCCTCCATCCATGGAATAGTTGCTGGATCTAGCACCTTCCTCTCGCCGACTTCGTCCCAATAGATCGGTGACCGGTATTTCCGTCCATATAGTGCCTCGTATGGAGCCAGTTGAATTGGCGAATGGTAGCTGTTATTGTACGCAAACTCTGCTAAGGTCATGTGTTGACCCCAGTTACCTCCAAAATCCAGAATGCAGGTCCGTAACATGTCCTTGAGAGTTTGGATTGTTCGCTCCGATTGTCCATCCGTCTGAGAGTGATAGGTGGTGCTTAAGTTGAGTTTAGTCCCCAGAGTCTCTTGGAATTTCTGCCAAAATCGAGATACGAAACGGGGATCTCGGTCTGAAACGATGCTCACAGGAATGCCATGTAGCCTTACGATCTCTTCCATGTACACCTGAGCCAACTTCTCCATGGAGTATTTCATGTTTACAGGCAAGAAATGGGCCGATTTGGTTAATCGATCGACGATCACCCAAACGGCATCGTGTCCTCGTTGCATTCGTGGCAAACCTGAAACGAAATCCATTGTGACATTTTCCCACTTCCATTCGGGTATTTCAAGAGGTTGTAGTAAGCCTGATGGTTTTTGATGTTCCGCCTTAACTTGTTGGCAGACGAGACATTTCTGCACGTACAGAGCGATTTCCTTCTTCATATTGTCCCACCAATAGGCTCCTTTCAGATCCTGATACATCTTGCTACTACCCGGATGGATTGTGTATCTGGACTGATGAGCTTCCTCTAAGATCTCCGTTCTCACCGCTTCATCTTTAGGCACCACCACTCGATTTCGGTATTTTAGAATACCCTCGGGACTGAAGTTGAAGTCGGTTGATTCCCCTTTTTTCACCTTATTTCCCCACTTCTGCACCATCGAATCCTCCTTTTGGGCTTCTTTAATTCGCTCCAGTAGGGTGGATGTTACCTTAATGTTACCAAAAACCACCTTATGACTCCCAAGGCAGGGTTTCAACTCGCAAACGGATTCTAACAATCCCACTCTTTGATCATTAACCCTGCTACTTGAGCCTTGTGACTTAAGGCATCAGCCACCACGTTTGCCTTCCCCGGATGGTAGTTGATAGTGCAGTCGTAATCCTCCAGAAATTCCATCCACCGTCGCTGCCTCATATTCAATTCCTTTTGTGAAAAGAGGTACCTAAGGCTCTTGTGGTCTGAGTAAACCTCGAAGGTCACCCCGTAAAGGTAGTGTCTCCACTTCTTCAGAGCGAAAACAACCGCGGCTAACTCAAGATCGTGGGTTGGGTAGTTCTGCTCGTGGGGTTTCAATTTCTTAGAGGCAAAAGATATCACATTTCGGTTCTGCATCAGCACACACCTCAGACCTTCCCGCGACGCGTCGGCATTGACGGCAAACCCGTCTACTCCGTTGGGCAAGACTAGAGCTGGCGCCATAGTTAATCTTTTCTTTAGCTCCTGAAAACTCATTTCGCTTTTGGCATCCCACACAAACCGACCATGCTTCTTTGTCAAGTCGGTTAAAGGACCTGCTAGTTTGGAGAAGTCTTTAATGAAACGTCGGTAATGCCCCGTCAACCCTAGAAAACTACGAATCTCCGTAGGGTTTTCTGGCCGTTTCCAATTGGTCATGGCCTCTACTTTCGCCGGGTCAACCAAGATGCCCTCATGAGAAATTACGTGTCATAAAAAAGAAATTTTCTCCAGCCAAAACTCACACTTTTGAACTTGGTGTATAACCGATGCTCTCTTAGGGTTTGCAAAACAATTCTTAGGTGCTGTTCATGCTCCTCGCGAGTTTTGGAGCAAACCAAGATGTCATCAATAAAAACAACGATAAATCGGTCCAAGTAGGGCTTAAAAACCCTATGCATTAGATTAATGAAGGTGGCAGGGACATTGGTTAATCCAAAGGGCATAACTATGAATTTGTAATGCCCATATCTTGAGTTGAAAGCAGTTTTCGGAATATCCTTTTTCCTAATCAACAACTGGTAATACCCTTGGCAGAGGTCCAGTTTCGAGAAGACCACTGCTCCTTGCAAACTGGTCGAACAACTCATCAATGTGGGGCAGTGGATACTTATTTTTAATCGTGACATTGTTCAGGCCCCGATAGTGAATACACATCCTCAAACTTCCGTCCTTTTTCTTTACAAACAACATAGGGGCTCCCCAAGGAGACCCACTCTCTTGAATGAACCCCCGCTCCAAAAGGTCTTGTAACTGCAACTTCAACTCCTTAAGTTCAGCAGGGGCCATCCGATACGGTGTTTTTGAGATAGGCGAGGTTCCCGGTAACAGGTCGATCTTGAATTCTATCTCTCTCTCCGGAGGTAAGGCTACTAACTCATCAGGGAATACATCCGGAAATTCCCGTACTATGTGCACATCCTCTACCTTCAATTTATCCGTGGGGGTATTGATTAGAAAGGCTAAAAATCCTTGCGCCCCTCTATTTAGCAGTTTTCTAACCCGAATGCCTGAGATCAGGGCGGATGAAGCTAACCTTTCCCTTATATCTAAACTTAGGGTCGCCTCCCCAGGAATGCGGAATTCTACCACCTTCTTCTTACAATCTAGTTGGGCATTATACCTGGCTAACTAGTCCATACCCAAGATCACGTCATACGCCTTGATGGACAAGCTTATCAAATCCCCCAATAATCTCCTCTCTCCTACCCAAACCTCCCAGTCCTTATAAACCAGGCTAGTAACCAAACGATGATCCCCCATAGGTGTACTAACTTCTAGGTCGTAAGGTAAACTAGCAGGTTTTATGTCAATGCCACACATGAAATTAGGGTTAACAAAGGAATGGGTGGCACCAGAATCTACTAAAACCTTTGCAAAGTGGTGGAATACAGGGATCGTACCTTCTACGACCTTAGAGGAATCTGGGACCTGCTGTGGCTCTAATGAGTACACTCAAGCCGCGACCTTAGGTTTCATCCCATCTCCCTTAGCTGGTCCAGCGTTAGTCTTTGATGGTGGTTGACTTCCCTTTCCATCTTGCTTTAGGATTGGGCAGGTGGCAAGCTGGTGGTCTGCACTTCCGCAACGCAGACATTTCTCATCTTTCTTCCAGCAGTTGTCCTCAGAATGATTTGGCTTTCCGCAGTACCCACAAGGTCCACGCGACGCCGAACCTGAACCCCTCTGGAAATTTCCTCCTTGGCCTCTCCCAGCTGGGCCACCCCTGGACGGAGCCCCTCTGCCTACTCCCGACTGTCGTCCACCTCCGGCTCCCCATCCGAACTTGGGAGGGGTACCCTTATCCCCCTGCCCTGAACTACTTCCAGGAAAGCCTCGCTTCTTTGCCTGGAAGTTCCACACTTGTAGCCTAGCGCTCTCCACCCGTTGGGCTTTCTCCACGGCCTCGCTAAAAGCATTAATCTGGGCCACCGCGAGGTCCTTCTGAATTTCTACGTTCAAGCCCTGGATAAAATGCCTTATTCACCGCTGCTCGGTCATGATCAGCTCGAGGGCAAATTTGGATAGGCGGGTGAACTGACTCTCGTATTCCGCTACAGACTGGGCCCCATGGCGAAGTCGGATAAACTCATCTTCCTTCCGTTCCTGGACTAGAGGAGGGAAGAATTTAGCGTTGAACTCTCGCATGAAATTCATCCAAGTCCGGGGCGTTTGCTCCGTTCCCACTTCTGTTGGATGACGTTCCACCAGGAACGGGCCGCCCCTTCTAGCTGGAAGACGGTGAAAGTCACCTACCTTTCCTCGGTGTAGTGCAAGGCAGCAAAAATATCCACCATTTTCTCTAGCCATCTTTCAGCTACATCCGGATCGGGCCCCCCAATAAACTTTGGTGGGGTAAACTACTGAAATCTCTCGAGAGCCCTGTCCTCGCTCTCCACGTGGTTGCCAGGGTTTCCAGGATTGGGGTTAGGGTTTTGACCATGTTGCTGCACCACTTGGGCTAGTAAATTAGTCATTTGCTGCATAGTAGCAGCTATTTGAACGCTCGGGTCAACCTTAGGTTCAGGGTTGGGCTCAGACGAAGTTTCCCCAGTGCCCCCATCCGACGTGGGTTGCCTACTCCCGCGCCCCCGTCCCCTTCCACTACGCGTGCCTTCCATAGAATCTATTCAATCTAGACAAATGTAACTAGAACAATAAAATAACAATACATGTACGTAAGAAACCAAAAGCTTTTATAATAAAGCATATACACATTCCAAAGCAAAGTCACCAAAACAAAGTCAAACAAGGCACATATTAATAGTCAGTCAAGTACAACAAAGACAATCCACAAGGGAATGGCATCATCAACAGTCGTATATACATCGCTAGTCCAAACGTACAAAAATGGCTAGCTAAAGTTCTTTCCCAGGACTACCATCCCCTATCCATCCTATACACAACAGTCAAAACTATCCAAAACCCAAAGAATAACGGCTCAGTCCGTCGTCGGGCTAGTGGACCCACCCAACGGGATGGATTCACCTCCATCCTCGCCCCCCGCACACGAAGCCTCGTCACTCTCCACCTCGAGCAAATCGTCGCAAAGGTTCAAGATCGACTCGGCTCAAACCCTAACTTTCCTAGCTCTCTTAGTCATACGCTCACGTGCCTCTCCAAGTTGGGCGCAAAGGTCGTCCACCCTATCTTGACCTTCGATCACGTCGTACTCTAGCTCCTTGATTCGCTCGGCTTGTTTCTCGTTAGCTACCCTTAGTTGGTTCACTACGGCCTCAAGACTAGCGTTATCCATCGCCAACTCCTTTCGTTCCTCTACCACAGCCAACACTACGGTGTTAGGGTAGGCGTAAGTGTGACGGCACTCACAACGTCGGAGGCGGTTAGCCGGACTCCAACGTACGACGGCCACTCTTGGCCGAATCTGGTACTTAATCGTCGGGAGCACTCCACGGGGTCGCTCACCAGTAGGGCTACCACTAGGCCCATTATGCCCGTCCATCCTACACCAAAAGAGTAAATAATCATAAATAATCTTAGGGGACATAATCAAATTAATCCTCAAGTCGAGCATTTCTAACACGCCCAAGCCAATTCAAACCTAGGCTCTGATACCACCTGTGACAGCCCCACCTTCCCCTAAGGCGAACCAAAGAGGTTAGCAGACTGCCTGCCCAACTCTCGCAAGGACTAACGGTGCAGTTAAACACGATCTAAAACGTTTCGGAAAAAATAAAAGCATGCTCAAACAAGTCAAAATCACAAAATAGCCAAACGAAAATCAAAACCGTCAATGAATAGTGGGTGCCATGTCATATAACTCGGAAAATATTTCCAAACCAAATAGGACACATAAACAGGGTTAAACAATGTTATACACATACGTTTGTAATTTACAAAATAAAAGAAAGATAATTAGATCAAAATACATTTAGGATTTTTCCAACTATAGAGGAGCTTTACAAAATATATTAAAATTTGCTCAACTCGTGCTTCAAAACATCATAGTCCCCAAAAGTGGTTCCCTGTAAGGAAAAAAAATATAATGGAGTGAGCTTACGCCCAGTGAAATACTTTCACTCAAGCAAGAAAGTTCAATTATGCATGGAGTCAATCAATCCCAAATCATTCAAGAAGAAAGCTAAATAAAGTCACATATCAATAACAATGGTAAAAGGATACGGACGGCTCTCAAGAGCCCCTTTCCTCGCTCGCCATACTTGATCGTATCTCATTGACCCTCCGTCAATGTACAAAGTATAACCAAACGTAGACTCCACTTTACTTCCATTCCTTCCACCCAACATACCCCTACCGGACCCGAACTCCAAACAGTGGAAAATTGGTAATACTCGAGTATACCAGGAATCGAGAGTCTCATACTACAAGATCCATATAACAGTCCCCATGGCTCGTCAATTTTCACAATCAAGCCCTTGTCGGCTCGATTCAATTGACCACCAAGGGGTTGAGCTCAGTGAGAACAGTAATGGCCGTTGGATACTCGTCCAAACGACACCAATTCCAATATTCATATACCATTCAAGTAACACAGTAAACAGTCATATGTAAGACATAAAGGGTGAGAGGATCAAGTACAACCTCGCTTGAACCAATTTCAACGGTGGCAAAATAAGCATTCAAGGCATCAATTTCAAGTGTAACAAAGCCACATAGTAACAAGCAAGTGAGTGGTACACTCACCAAGCAAGCAAATGAAATTTCATACACTTCCGCCCAAAGAGCGTCTTGAATCACCGTCACGCCCTAAAACATTCAAACAAGCACAATAAGACTCGAATACGAGTCATAAACTGAATCCACATACTACCAAAATAAGGCCCATTTAGAACATATAAGTACCAAAGTAAGCTAGGGAAAGTCCGGAAATGAAAGTTAAACCCTAAAGCCCAAAAACAGTTTTGACGTCGTTTTTAGCGTATTGGACACAACCGGCGCTACGATTATCGGATGGATGTGCATTTATCCCGTTTCGAAGCTAAGAAAGAGGGCTACAACTTTGATGAAATCTACGTAGTCCATTTTACAATGTATCTAGGTCAAATTTACCAAAACAGCCCCCAGATTTTCCAGTTCGAAGTTTACGGCGAAATTCATCTAGCAGTCCTGATTCATTCAATCATACCTCAGCACATACAAATCCAATTCAAGTAATTCTAAAGCCATCTGAAAGCTACGATACCTGGCTATAATTCTTAAGAAGACATCGACAACCAAATCAGTAGTATTCCCGGTCAAACTAACCAATTACAGAAGCTGATTATCAGTTTCGGACAGAAACAGGGCCGTAGGGGTATTTGGTCTTTTTGCAGACTACGTTGCTCCGATGGGGCTGAAATTTCGTATAAAACTATAAAACATTATTCTCTACAACTTTTATGTTTTATACTAAGGCCAATTCGGCCTCGAATTAGGATAAACAGTACCTGGGTAGAATGGGGAAAAATGGAAACCCTAATCTGAAATTTTCCGCACAAAGTGGAAATTTTCCGCAATTCGCTACAATGTACGCACTATAGCTTCATTCTAGACCATTTCCAACCATCATCCATGGCCAACCAATATAAAACATATAAAACAGAAAAATCATGAATAAATAGAAAAATTCACCAATCTCAACCAAATGTCATGAAATAACACCTAAAACCATCTCTTTAACTCACATAAGCCACTAATTACACATTATTGAGAAGAAAAAGAGGTTCCTTAGCTACTCACCTTACCAACTCAAGAAAGGAAGCACTTAGCACCTTGGTCTTCCAAACCACTTCACAACCAACCTTACTACCACTAAACTAAAGGTTTTTATGGAGGAAATCCAAGTTTAATCGGTTGAACTGGAAGATTGAACAAGATTGGAGGCAAGAAAGTTGGGAGTTTTCTCTTCTTTTCTTTTGAAGATGGCCGGCCAAGGAAGTGTAGACACCAAATTTTTACTTATTTCATTTTTTGTTTAATTCATAATTATTTTTAATTTTTAATTATTAATCTCGTGGTTTTGAGTTAAACATTTTTTTTAGCCTATTAGGTACTAAATTTATTTATTTAGCTCTAAATGTTATTATTTTATTTTATTATTGATTTCTTGCTTAATTAGTCGCTTAATTTTTATTTTTATTTTTTAGATATCTTATTTTTTTAAAAATTTATTGGAAAAGAAATTATTCACAAAAATATGCTTTAATTTTTTAGACTTAATTTATGGAAATTTGTTGCAAGTTAACTTCATTTATAAATTAACGCTGCTTGTTTTCTTAAATTAATTGAATTTCTGTCAAAAAATAAAAGGAAAAATCACCAATGAAACACAAAGCTTTTTAGCATTTTATTACCTTTTAGTTGTTTTTTTTTATTTCCATTTTTTACTTTATTATTTCAAAAAAAAAAAGGAAGCAAGCTCACACTTGCGTGAGCCACACCGGATCCAAGCCTTTTTCCATATTACATTTCCGGCAGAAAAAATGAAAACGCTGAGTACAGAAGATGGCAGCTGTATTTTTTTTTCCAACTATTTATCCTCACTTTTCTTTCATTTCTTACCTCCGTTAAATTATCCTAGTACAAGCCATCTGGCTTAATCTATAAACCTCACTGTTTGGGCATCAAGAACCATCAGATGGTTCTCCAAATGCCGGTGGCTTCATCCAAACCATTGCTCAAAGGGTTTTAGTTTCGGGTGTGCCATATAAAAGCTAAGGAAGGGTTTAAGAGAGGAGGGGATATGATAGCAAGAGGGGTATGACGGCGGAAAGAAAGAAAAAGCAAAAGGGATAGGAAAAAGGGAAGAACTTGGTGGGCGGCGAAGTGAAGAGGGAAGGAGAGAATCTGTCGGGGGGACAATTAGAGTGACGGCGGAGTAGAGCAAAAAATAGGGGAGCTTCGTCTGAAAAAGAAAAGAAAAACAGAGGGGAGCTAAGAGAGGAGAGGGTTTTTTGACGGCTGAATGAAGGAGGAGGTTTTAGCAGAAAGGTTTTAGAGTGATTGGGTTGGCAGCAGAAAGGGGGACGGCTGATGAAAGTGAGAGGTTGGCGGCTGGGTAGAGAGAGCCGAGAGTGAAACAGAGAGAGAGAGGAAGGTAGAGGAATCAAGTGACTACCGAGGGAGAAAGGGAAACGAGAAAGTGCAAGAAGGAAAGGGCTGAACAAGGCAGAGAAATCAGATTGGAGCTTCAAGTTACAGTTTTCCAGCGCTGGGCATTCCGTGGTAGAATCATCTTCATCAGTTCTGAGTTTGGGACGTCTAGCCTAGGATCTCTTGTGATTGTTCAAGCTTACAAGTGACCAAAGTTAAAGGTAATCCCTTTTTGCCTTATATCTTTCTACTAAATTCGTACAAAATAGAACAAAATGCCTTCAATATCACATAATATTGAAATCAAAGGCTAACCGGGATCTCATAACTTCCCCTTCTTAGAGCAATTTCGTCCTCGAAATTAATACCTTTGTTTGTGGACAAAGAAGGATATTCCTTCTGCATGTCTTCCTCTACTTCCCAGGTGGCTTCCTCCACATCATGATTTTTCCATAAAATCTTTACCAAAGATATCTGTTTATTTCTTAGTTCTTTCACCTTTTGATCCAAAATTTGTACCGGCTGTTCTCCATAGGTGAGGGTTTCGTCTAACTTGATGTCCTCTGTGTGTAGGATGTGTGCGGGATCTGGATAATACTTCTTCAATAACGAGACGTGGAAGACATTGTGGATTCGGGACATTTTAACAGGTAACTCTAACTGATACGCCACTGTCCTGACTCGGCTTTGAATCCTATACGGCCCTATATATCGAGGCTTCAACTTCTTCCCTTTCTTGGCCGCAATTGTTCCTCGGAGTGGTGTTACCTTGAGAAATACCATGTCTCCCTCTTCGAACTCCAGATCCTTTCTTCGGTGATCGGCGTAACCCTTTTGCCGACTCTGAGCCGTCTGCATTCTCTGGCGAATAATTTTAACTTTCTCTACTGCTTCTACTATCCATGGCACCGTAGTCTAATCCAAGATCTTTCTTTCCCGACTTCATCCCAAAAGATCGGTGAGCGACACTTACGTCCATATAGTGCTTCATACGGTGCCATTTGCATGGAGGAGTGGTAACTATTATTGTATGCGAATTCTATCAATGTGAGGTGTTGGCTCCAATTTCCCCCAAAGTCCATTACACACGCTCGGAGCATATCCTCAAGAGTTTGTATCGTTCGCTCCGATTGTCCATCTGTCTGAGGATGGTAAGTTGTACTTAGATTAAAGGACTTGGGTAATCGAGGCATATGCGATAGACACTAGGCGGATTTGATTCGTTTAAGATGAACGCTATATTTTAAGCTGAAATGCCAGCGAACTAACGAATTAATATTTTGTAGGTATGGATCCGGGTAGTTCGAGTGGTACGAGACCCATCAACATGGGACCCGGACCGGGACTGAGACCTCCAACCGTGGGGGGCCCGGTGAACCGGGTAGCGCGTAGACGGGTGATCCGTTACCAGAAGAAGTCGGGGGAGCCCTACACTCTATATTCACCCTTTGGTCGGATGTCACACCGACCTTGTGAGTGTCGTCTCACCTATGGCTACCCAGATGAGGTCGTCCTGGCGGTGGACGACGAGAGACGCCGCCTGGGGAAGGCAGTTGATCGTCCGACCAGGCAACTTGATAAGGCCAGGGGAGTGACTCATGGCCAGGCTATGCGCCTTAGGGAGATGGAGGAGAGGCTTAGAGAAGAGGAGGAGAGGACGGATTCCTTCCGTCATCAGTTACACGACACACACCTGCACCTCTTTGCCATGAAGAGGCAGCTACGGGAGCGGGTCCGGGGCGTGATAGCCGACTGTGAGATTGTGCTAGATGTGGTCGCGGAGGTGCCATCCAGGGCCACCGGCCCGGAGCCGATGGAGGATGTCGATACTTTGGGCTCGGTTGGGGACTGGACCCCTAGGGGAGACGCTTTAGGGCCGCCTATGTGACTTTTGTTCTACTTATCCATCTTTTGTATCTGGACTTGATCTGCTCATTTTTGAGAGCCGAGGTGCTATTGTATATAATGGGTTTTGCCCCGACCGGATGTCGGGTAACTTGTATAGTTTTGTCGTGCACTTGTATATGTGTGTCTCTTGAAAACTGGCCTCGCACTTTGAATTCCAGATGAATTGATTGTGAATCTTAGTCAAGTCCGTCAGAGGTCCAGCTATCTTAGAAAAATCTTTTATGAAGCGGCGATAGTATCCTGCAAGCCCTAAGAAACTTCTAACTTCAGTTGGGCTCTCAGGCCGTTTCCATTCTGTAACGGCTTTCACCTTAGCGGGATCCACCGCTATTCCAGGTAAGGCTAATGTAGTAGCGGATGCCCTTAGCCGAAAAGCTCAAGTATCTAGTCTACAGGTGAAAGAGTGGGAGCTACTAGAAAATGTTGGGGAATGGAATCCTCAACTTAAGCCACACAAAGTGTTGTTTAGTAATATTCAGGTGATTTCCACGCTATTGCCTAGGATAAAAGAGGCTCAGAAGAAAGACCCCCAGGTGCTAAAGTGGAAGGAAAAAGTCGAGAAAGGAATAATACCCGACTTTAATGTGGGTTCGGACGGGATGTTGAGGTATAGAAACCAGTTGGTTATACCACAGGATGCGGATATTAAGAAGGAGCTGTTGGAAGAAGCTCACCGCTCGCGGTACACAGTACATCCTGGTACGACGAAGATGTATCAAGATTCACTACAAGAAATTTGGTCATCAGTGACAACTAATTATTATCACAGAAAATGTAAAAGTCGTCACTAACGTGTTTTATTGACAACATTTTAGTTGTCACAAAGTCGTCAGTGAATCTCTGTCGGTAAAGGTACACAGTCACAACATTAAATGTCGTCAGTAAATGTTATTCATTAGTGACAATATTTTTTGTCAATAATAAATACATATATAGTGACGACATTTCACCTTATCAATGATGCTCGTAGTAGTGTCGTCAGTAAAATCCTTTTCATAGTTGCCGTTGGTATTGATTGGTTACTCACAACTCTTTAGAGTCGTCACTAAAAATGGCTCTTTACTGACAACATTTATCATCACTATATACCTTTTTGTTATGCACCCTATTTAGTGACAACTTTTTGTTATTAGTGGAGAAATCTGATTAGTAACAATATATTGTCACTATGAAACCTGATACAAACGATTGTCCTAAAAGCAACCAATCCAACAATACATCAAATTAGAACCATATAAGGCCTGCTAATTAATATCTAAAAGCATCCATTATACTAAAAAGGAATCCAACAATTCATCAAATCAAAAGAACCATAAAAGGCCTGCTAATTAATAGCTAAAAGCATCCATTATGCTACAAAGGACCAAAATATAATGTTTAAGTTCAATGTCATCCTACAAATACTACAATAGAAGTGGTACTGTGTAACCGAAATTGTTCATGCAAAGTCAATCAAGTTTACAAAAAGCATCCGAGCCTCAAAAGTCATAAAAACTTCCAAAACACTTCACGAGCCAAAAAAGCAGCTTTATCTTCATCCTTCTTGAGTCCACTTAGTAGCTGTGAATTTTGCACAAAATCTGACATAGTAGCATTTGTCTGCGTAAAGTAGTATAACAATAGTAAGTAACAAGCATTTTGAAAAGGAAAAAAATCTTAGATTTACTTATCACAAACTCAAATAATGAGTAGGAAATTAGTAAGGAAAAGAATAAAGAAGGTGATTAATTGTCATAACAAGAACAATATCCCAAATGAACTCAAAAGTTAGCTATTAAAGTATTAGTAATGTCAATAACTTATTTATATTCTATATGTTCTACTGAAGACAAAGGATTGTTACTTATAAAAATTAGCCATGGATAACATAAAACAATGATTCGCTGCAAATTGCTGTGCTACAATAACTTGATTAAGTTCATTCTTCAACCCGTAAAAGGTTATTTTAAATTAGCTTACTACCCAAAATTAAACCATCTATATAAATGCCCTCATTAAGTCAATTGGGCAGAAAATTATGTCCATGATTCATATTGCACTTGATTTGTACTATTACAAATCTACCTTATTAAAAGTATGGTCAGAAAAAGGTTTTGCCATGAATTTCGAGCATATGTGCTCTCATTACCTTGCTGCCTAGCTTCTAGTTGTGTTTAGAGATTTAAGCAGGCTCTGCATTTCATTCTGCTGTTTCTGCATCTAAGTTTGTTGGCTCACAAGTGTTTCCATCAGTTGCTGCTGAGATTGGATAGTCATTTCCAATTAAGTGCGCATGTGATCACAAAAACAAAGGAAAAAGGAAAAAAAGAGAGTTCGTGTTAACTCACCTTAAAGTAAAAAATGCAGCTATATGACAATCTCCTAGTGAGGAAGAGTAAAAAAAAAAAGACTGTTCATTGGGTACAGTTCACGGCATTGTAGCGGTACTGTTCACCCGTCACTATTATAGCAGTATTGTTCATCAGGAAATTTTTTTTTTGCATATCTTGTGTTTATCTCTTGTTGTTCTTGAGTCTTGTAGTGGGTTTGGGTGTTTCTTAAAATTCTTGGATTATATTATTGTGATTCTTGAAAATCTTGAATAAAAATTTCAAAATCTTGTGATTCTTGAAACCCTAGTTCATCTTCTTGAACTTGGAATTGTGGTTGTTCTTGTTTCTTGATTTGAATTGAAAGAAAAAAAAAAGGAGAGAAAAACTTAATCCCTGAAAAAAAAGAAAGAAAGAAACAAGTTATTGGAGGGATCATAATCTTGAATTTGGAAACAAGAAAATAGTCTTGAATTTGGAAACCTAATTTGACTTGGATTGTTGCCAAAATCTGGTCACATAAATCCTTGTCCAATTTGGTTTGTTAAGCCGCTTGAATCACACTTAGGAAAGTTTCTTAAAATAGCAATTTTCTGTCCAAAAGTGAATCCAAGAATTAATCAAACTAAACTTCCAAATTCCAGCCAAATACAATTGGGTAGAGTCTCTAAGTTTCCAAATTTCTGCAGAGTCAATGTCTTATTAATTCTAGCCATCTGTTTCTTTTGTTCTTGTATAATTTCGTACATCTTTTGAGTTATTTCCAAATTTATTTGAGTCAAGTCCCATCAACTTGCAGCCATTCTTCTTGAACTCCT